>NW_006408656.1:135244-140599 GCF_000296735.1 Chrysochloris asiatica
TTCTTCCTAGTCTGTCTTTGTTTTGTAGCTCATCTGAAACCTTTCCACCATGGGTGACCCTGCTGGTTATTTAAAACACCGGTGGCATAGCCCTCAAGGAAAGGAGTCATTAAATCTCCAGGTTAGGAGCAGAGGCCTCTGGGACCATCAACGGAGCTGAGATGGAGGCAGAGATGATGACGTGGAGTGATGCAGCAACTGGGGACTTTGGACCCAGAGAGGGAAAGGGACTTTGGGCCAAAAACTGGGGGGAGGAGGGGGAAGTGTAGGGGGCGGGTTTCTGGGATATACCCTTTGGGTGGATGATGATGCATGGAAGGGATTGGAACCATGACAATGAGATGATATACGATGGAATGAATGTAAAACTAAAGTTCCCCCATGTAAACTATCATATAATTCACAATAAAACATTTAAAAAATAATAATAATAATAACAAGAAAGCAGGAAAAGACCAAAATAGATGTCATAATAGACTCTGAAGCTTGATTTCCAGTGTAGAGATGCTAAAGCAAATGGAAGAAATGAGGAGGTACAAGAGCTGAACAGAAATTTTCAAAGGTCAGCTTCAGAGGATAAAGTCAAATATTATAACTAAACGTGCAAAGACCTGGAGTTAGAAAATCAAAGGGAAGACTCTGCTCAGGATTTCTCAAGCTGAGGGAAGTGAAGAAAAAGGCAAGCTTTGATTTACAGAATTGAAGTATTCAATGTGCAAAACATTGAATGATACAGGAAGCATCAAAATAAAATGGAAGGAATACACAGTCGTTGCACCAAAAAGAAATTGTCAATGCCCAACCATTTCAAGAGGTAGCATATGATCAAAAGTCAATGATCCTGAAGGAAGAAGTCCAAATTGAATTGAAAACATTTTCAAATAACACGGCATCAGGAATTGATGGAATACAAATTGAAATCTTCTGACATACTGATACAGCACTGGAGACACTCATATATGCCAAGAAATTTGGAATACAACTACCTAGCCAACTGACTGTATTTGTGCTCATTCCTAAGAGAGGTTACCCAAAGAAGAACAGACATCATCCGACAATATCTTTAATATCCTGTGCAAATAAGGTTTTATTAAAGATAATGGAGAACAGTCTCAATCGTACATTGACAGAGAACTTCCAGAGGTACAAGCCAGATTCAGAAAAGGAAATGGAATGAAGGATATCATTGCTAACATCATCTGGATCTTGGCTGAATGCAGAGAATACCAGAAAGATGTTTACCTGTGCTTTATTGACTATGCAAAGGCTTTCGGTTATGTGGATCATGACAAGCTATGGACAACGTTGTAAAGAATACATATTCCAGAACACTTAATTGTGCTCATGAGGAACCTGTGTATAGAACAAAAGGAGTTTTTCAAATAGAACAGGGGAATACTGAATGGTTTAAAATTAGGAAAGCTGTGCATCAGGATTGTATTCTTTCAACATACATATTCAGTCTGTGTGTGGACTCATGTGCAGGACTGCAAAGTTGCTTTGAAACACAGGTCCATGATTCAAGCTCACCAGTCACTCCCCAGAAAACCTATACAGAGTCGCTATGAGTGGGAAATAACTCGGCAATTCTTAACAACATTCAATTTGTATACTGACGAAATAATCTGAGAACCTAGAATATATGAAGAAAAACACGCCATCAGGATGGGAGGAAGACTCATTAACAATCTGCACTATGCAGATGATACAACCTTGCCTGCTGAAAGCAAAGAGAATTTAAAATACTTACTAATGAAGATGAAGACCATAACATTCAGTATGGATTGTATTTCATTGTAAAGAAAACAAAAATCCTCAAAATTGGACCAATAGACAGCATCCGTATAAATGGAAAAAAAAAATTAAAGTTGTCATAGACTTCATTTTCCTCAGATCAACTACCAACACTCATGGAAGCAGCAGTCAGGCAATCAAATGCTGTATTGCATTAGGCAAATCTACTGTAGAAGACCTCGTTAAAGTGTTGAAGAGCAAAGATGTCAGTTTGAGGACTACAGTGTGCCTGATCCAAGTCATGGCTTTTCAGTCACCTCATATGCATGTGAAAGTTGGACGTTAAATGAGGAAGACTGCAAAAGAATTGATGCATTTGACTTATGGTGTTGGAGGAGAATATTGAAAGTACTATGAACTGCCAAAGGAACAAATTGATCTGTATTGGAAGAAGTACAGCCAAAGGGCTCTTTGGAAGCCAGGAGGGCATACATATTCTCTCATGTTTCAGACATGTTATCAGGAGGAACTGGAGAAAGATATCATGTTTCATAAAGTGAAAGGTCAGAGAAAAAGAGGAAGACAACCAATGAGATGGTTGGCACAGTGACAGCAGCAATGGTCTCAAACGAAGAAACAATTGTGAGGTTGGCCTAATTTGAGGCAGTATTTCATTCTGTTGTGCATAGGGTCACTATGAGTCAGTACTGACTTGATGGCACCTAACAACAAATACTTAATATTTCCATGGTTTTGTTCTTCACATTGACATTTTTAATCTATCTAAAATTCCTTCTTGTTTGTTGTTGTTTACCTTTTTATTATGAATTGAGTGAAGGTTTACCGATAAGGTCATCAGTTCAGTTTTACATGCAAAAAAGGATGCAATTTGTTTCACCTCAGCGATTGCAATTCCTCTATGCAGCAACATTTATCCCACTTCCTCCTTGAAGTTTCTATTTCCATTCCACCCACCTTCCCAACCCTTGTCAACTTTGTCCTTATGTTGCTTTGGCCTTTTACTATTGAATGGTTGATCTACTGCTTGACTGAAAATTGAGCTAGTAGGGTGAGTTCCTTTGCAAACCTGGAGGGAAGTTGAGAGTCTCAGGTTCCTCAAGTCTCTTTCTGACCAGTAAGTTCAGTCTTTTGTTATAATTTTGAGTTTTGTTCCACATTTTCTCCCACTCTATCTGCATCCTTATTATGTAATCCATTTTAGAGCTGTTGGCAGTGATAACCAGAGCCATCTAATTCTGGTCTCAGAATTGTAGAGACTAATATTCACATATTCCATTATCCGTTGTACTAACTGCTTCCTAGCATCTTCAATTCTCATCACTCTTCTTACTTCTGCCCATGAAGAGCCAAATATTTAACACTAGATGGCAGCTCATGAGCTTTTATGATCCTATACTCTACTCACAAAAGCTGGATGTAGAACATTGTCTTTTGGAACTATGTTATGCCAATTGACCACAGTGTTCCCTGAGACTATGGTCCTGAGCTCCAAGACTATGGTCCTGAGCTCCAAGCACCAGCAACCATTGTCTTAATATTTTGTAAAATATCTAGGAAGCTTCCATCATTTTGCTTGCTGCATACTCCACCACATTTATCATTGCATTTGTAGCATAGGTCAATATACCATGTACCAATTTCCTCTTTTAAACCTTTATATATATATATATATATATATATATGTGTGTGTGTGTGTGTGTGTGTGTGTGTGTGTGTGTGTGTCTACACTCACTCTTCTTCTCATACATGTTCAGCCTGTGTAGCTACTTGTAGAACATCATTGTACTAATGTTGCAACAAACCATGCAATTTGTTTCATCTCAGTGATTGCAATCCCTCCATGCAGTATCATTTATCCAACTTCCTCCTTGTAGTCCCTATTTCCATTCCAATATATAACACTATTTACTTCTATCCCATTTAGCCCTTGCATACCTTCTTGTGATTTCAGGGGTCTTCATCCTTCTTCTGCCAGCCTCCCTCTTATTGTATTTTGCCCTCCTGGTCACTGAGTTAACATGTGTTCACCCTCTAGCCAGTGAATTCTTGTCTATGTAACATATGGATCCAGTTATTTTTACAGCGCTAACCAAATGAGTCCTGGTGTGGCACTGTGGGTTAATGCACCAGACCGCAAAGCCATTTGAAGCACAAGGTCATCAGTTCAAGCTCACCAGCTTGAACCCTATACAGGGTCTCTATGGGTCAGAGCTGACTTCATGGGAGTTAGCAACAACAATCAAATGTTACATTCCAATTGGTTCAAGAAAATATAAACAGCGATGTAATATTACTTTCTTTTATAAATGATTCTATGCCAGAGTTCTCACAAATAGAGTCCACATACAATCTTTTAGCTAGAGATAGAGATGAGTATATTGAAACACAATCTTGTTAAGACTATAGGTCTTGCCTGTCTTATATTATGTCTCTAGTGGAACACTGTCAGATATGGTGCTGGGAAAGGAAAACATTATGAACAGCACAGGATATTGTCAGATATGGTGCCAGAAGAATAGCCCTTAGGTTGGAAGGCACTGAAAAGAATGACTGGCAATAGAGGCAGTAAGATGCAGACCAGGCAGAAAGGCAGTATGTACTCTCTACAACAAAGACACAGAAAACCAAGTGAATCAGATGCATATGATTGTCCTGGAAGTCTGAGCTTCTAATGAAGGGATAGACAAGTAGATTCAATACTTACTAGGAGAGAGAGCTAAATAAGAATTCCATTTATGGTTGAGTGCCACTGTCTCATCCCTTACCCACTCAAGACATGAGGTCCTTGGCTGGAAAGAAACTCCAGAATTTTCTCCTCTATGGGGCTGCTGGTGGTAGTGGTGGTATGATGTGGAGTTGGTTCCAACTCATAATGACCCTGCATAGGGTTTCCAAAGCTGTAAATCTTTATGGTAGTTGAAAGCCTCATCTTTCTCCCACAGAGCCACTGGTAGTTTCAAACTGCTGACTTTGAGATTAGCAGTCTGATTTATAATCACTATGCTACCCTTTTTTTCCCTCCTTTCACTGTTTTGCTTGTTTATTAATTCTCCTTCAAATTTATCTTCACCATCCATCTGTCACTTTGTCATACTGTGATGGCTTGCATGTTGCTGTAATTTTGGAATATATGTCACCAATATTTTAAATATCAGCAGGGTTACCCATAGTGGATAGGTTTCAGATGAGGTTCCAGATGAAGACAAACTAGTAAGAAGAGACAAACTAGTTCTTAATATTTAGTCACTGAAAACCTTAGGAATAGCAGTGGAACACTGTCAGATTGCACCAAAATGTTTAATACTTAAACATGACAAAGAACACTAGAATACTGTCAGATATAATGCCAGAAGATGAGCCTCTCAAGTTGTAAAACACTCAAAATAAGACTAGGTGAGTTGCCTCCTCAAAGTAGAGTTGACTGTGATGACAAGAATGAAGTAAAGCCTTCATGACCTTCATTTGCTGATGTGGTACAACCAAAAATTAAGATAAACAGCTATAAATATACATTAGTAATCAGAACATGGAATATTTAAAGCATGAATCTAGGAGAATTAGAAAATGTGAAAAATGGAACACATAAAAATTGATATCCTA
>NW_006408656.1:140939-179902 GCF_000296735.1 Chrysochloris asiatica
GTGAACCTTAAGGTCAGCGGTTTGAAACTACCAGCCGCTCCGCAGGAGAAAGATGAGGCTTTCTACTCCCGTAAAGATTTACACCCCCGGAAACCCTGTACAGGGTCGCTATGGGTCGGAACCGACTCGATGGCACTTAACAACAATGAGCTTCTTCAGTCTGAAGTTGATCAAACATGCAATCGAGATGTATTGATAATTACAGACAATTTAAATGCAAAGGTTGGAAACAAAAAGAAAGGACCAGTGCTGGAAAATATCGCTTTGGTGATAGAAACAATGCTGGAGATTGCATGATAGAATTTTGCAAGACCAATGACTTCTTCATTATAAACACCTTTTGTAAACAGCATAAAAGATGACTATATACATGGCCCTCACGAGATGGAATACACATAATAGTACATCTGCAGAAAGATAAGGTGGAAAAGCTCCCTATCTTCAGCCAAAACAAGGCCAAGGGAAGACTATGGAACAGACCATCAGCTTCAAATATGTAAGTTCAGGGTGAAACTCAAGAAAACTAAAACAACTCCACAAGAGCCAAATTATGACATTGAACATATCCTATCTGAATTTAGAGAGCATTTCAAGAGTAGATTTGATGCATTATAAACTAAAGAACAAAGATAAGAAGCATTGTGGGATGACACCAAGGCCCTCAAGGATGAAAGCAAAAGATCATCAAGAAGACAAGATAGAAAAAAAAAAGACTAAAATGGATGTCAGAAGAGAATGAAACTTGCTCTTTAGCACACAGATACTAAAGCAAAGGGGATAAATTAAGAGGTAAAAAAGCTGAATAAAAAATACAAAAGGTCAGCTGAAAAAGACTGTTAAATATAAAGAAATGTGCAAAGAGTTAGAGTTAGAAAAACAAAAGGGAAGAACACACTTAGCATTTCTCATGCTGAGAGAACTGAAGAAAATGTTCAAAGCCTTGACTCACAATATTGAAGGATTCTATGGACAAAATATTGAATGATGCAGAATTCAAAAGAAGATGGAAGAAATACACAGAGTCAATGTAACAAAAAGAAGTGGTCAATGCTGAGCCATTTCAAGTGGAAGCATATGATCAAGTGCCAATTATACTGAAGTGTCAATTATACTGAAGGAAGAATTTCAAGTGGCACTGAAGGTATTGGCAAAGTACAAGGCTCTGGGAATTGATGGGATACAAACTGAAATCTTTCGACAAAATGAGGCAGCACTGTAGGCACTCACCTATACCAAGAAATTTGGGAGACAGCTACATGGCCAAATGGCTGGAAGAGATCCGAATTTGTGCCCATTCCAAAGAGAGATGACCCAACAGAAAACATCATTAATATCTCATGAAAATAAAATTTTGCTAATGATAATTCAAAAGCAGCTGCAAATGTACTCTGATAGAGAACTGCCAGATTTCAAGCAGGATTCAGACAATGATGTGAAATGAGAGATACCATTGGTGACATCAGATGGATCTTGGCTGAAAGCAGAGAATACCAGAATGTTTACTTCTAGTTTATTGAACAGGCAAAGGCTTTCGTTTGTGTGGATCATGAAAAGCTATGGACAGCATTGAAAAAAAATGAATATCCCAGAACACTTAATCGTGCTTATGAGGAAATTGTACAAAGACCTAGAGACAGTTGTTTAAGCAAAACAAGGAAATACTAAATGAATTAAAATTAGGAAAGTTGTGTGCCATGGTTGTATTCTTTAACCATATTTACTCAATCTGTATGCTGAACACATAATCTGAGAAACTGGATTATATGAAGAAAAACATGGTATCAGGATTGGAGGAAGACTCATTAACAACCTGGAATATGCAGATGATACAACGTTGCTTGATGAAAGTGAAAAGAGCTTGAAATACTTAATGATGAAAATCAGAGACCACAGCCTTTGGTATGGGTTGCATCTCCATGTAAAGAAAACAAAAATCCTCACCACTGGATCAATAAACAACATCCATATAAATAAAGAAATAGTGAAGTTGTCACAGACTTCATTGATTGTCGCCATCTTTTTGCTATTGTCAATATTGCTGAGGTGAACATTGATGTGCATATATATACTTACTTTTCTAGTAGTTATATACCAAGTGCAGGGATTTCTGGGCCATACAACTTTTTGAGAAAGAACTATACCATTTTCTACAGTGATTGAATCATTTTATAGTTCTACCAGCAATGTAGGAAGGTCCCAGTCTTCCCTCATCCTCACCAGCATTTGTAGTTTTCTGTTTTTTTGTGTTTTGTTTTTAATGCTAGTGTGAGATGATAATCACATTGTTGTTTTTATTTACATTTCTTTAATGGCTAATGACGGGAGTCCAAGTGTGGCGCTGTGGGTTAATGCGCTGGACTGCAAAAGTTGATTTGAGCCACAAAGTTTTCAATTCAAGGTCAACAGCCTCTCCTCAGAGATGCTATACACAGTTGTTATGGGTCAGAACCGATTTGACAGCACTTAACAACAAGCAACAGCAGTGATTAATGATAGTGAACATTTCTTCATGTGTCTGTTGGCTGCCTAAATGCCTTGCTTAGTGAACTGTCTGTTAATGTCCTATGCTCATTTTTTTAATGGAGTTGCTTGTCTTTTTCTTGTAGAAGTGGTGTTGTTTTTTATAAATTTCAGACATTAATCCGTATTTCATTGCAGTGTGTCAGCAAAAAAGAGGAAGACTGCAACAAGAAGGATTAGCACAGGGACAGCTCAAGCTTAACAATGATTGTGAGAATGGTGCAGAAACAGACAGTGTTTTGTTCTGTTGTTCATAATGCTGCTATGAATTGGAACTGAATCGATGGCATCGAACAACAACAATGTCTATTAAGTGTCCAACAGCATTGAGATCAAGTACATAACATTGTGAGAATTAACGAAATAGGACACAGAGACAGAAGGTTAGCATGTTGTTGTTGTTATTGTTAAGTGCCATCGACTCACTACTGACTCATAGTGACCCTGTACAGGGTTTCTACGGAGCAGCTGGTGGGTTTGAACCACTGACCTTGTGGTTCCCAGTACAATGCTTATCCTACAGTGCCACACACGCAGTGTACAGCTGTTGGAAAACCAACAGAAAAGAGCTGATGGATGCAAAGCTGCCACAAATCTTCCATTTGGAAATATGTGCACAGTAGAGCAAAGTGCAATAAAATGAGGTATAATTATAATGATAAAATAAAATTTATGTCTTTTATCTTGCTTCTTAACAGAATGTTTTATGTCTTTTTAAATTAGTCTATCCCTGAGTGCTGGCTTCTTTTATGTTGAATTACTTTCTATTATATTTAAGTATACATTTTCAATTATTCTTTTGTATCTTTTACAATATATGAAGGAACATCAAAAGGTTCGTGGAAGAATTGAATTAAAACATAAGGGATTTTTTCCATGAACCTTATTGTAGCCCTTTGTATGTTCGAGTTATTTTCTTAGTGACTTCCCTAGAGATTACAGTTAGCATTATTATGGTTAAACCCAAGAAATCAATAGCATCTTAATTTCAATAGCAAGGAGCACTAGTGGTATACTGCATTATGTGCCAGACTGCTAACTGCAAGGTCAGCAGTTTGAATCCACCATTTGCTCCAAGGGAGAAAGATGACACTTTCTGTTCATGTAAAGATTTATAACCTCGGAAACTCTATAGATTGCTTTGAATGGGAACCAACTTAAAGACACACAACCACCACCAGTTTCAATGGTATTCAATAGGTCTCCATCCTGCTCGTACTTTGTAAAACTAATGTGATAAAATTGATGCCTCTATATATTAAAAGCAAGTGTGTTTTTGCTTCATTTCTTGAAAAGTCTTTTACTTCAAGAGGACACTACCAAGAAAATGGAAATATAACCAATAGAATAAGGAAAATATTTGCAAATCATTTATCTGATAAGAATGTAGTATATATATTTATTCCAATGTGATTTTAATATCTCTAAGGAGATCTGGTAGCATAGTGGTTACGAATCAGGCTGTGAACCACAAGGTCAGCAGTTCGAAACTACCAGCCACTCAGCGAGAGAAAGAGGAGGCTTTCTGCTCCCGTAAGGATTTACAGCCTCGAATACCCTATACAGGGTCACTATGGGTCAGAACCGACTCTACGGCACTTAACAACAATGTTTCAGTATCTTATATTTTTCTACTTGAAGGGTTATTTTCTTCTGTGTCCCAAACTGTAGGGAAGAGCAGATTCTGTAATAGTAATGAGAATAGGGATGAAGGAAAAAATATATATATATTTTTTTTTTTTAATTAAATTTATATTTGTATTAGCAGGGCTAATAACACTATCCCATGATTTGAAGAAATTCACAGTGGGATTTCTTTATTTACTTATTTAATTTTACTCATTACCATCACTGAATTGACTTCAATATTACTTGAAGAAACATTGAATATGCATAACGTGCAAGGGTCTTGTCATTACATTTTCTCAGGGTTTCTTTTATTTTGTATTTTTCACCACAGAATTGCATACTTTATTTTTCCCCCATCTCCTTCACTTAATATGTGTAGTGTAGTGGTTACAAATTGGACTGTGAGCCATAAAGATTTGCAGCCTCGGAAACCCTGTACAGGGTCTATGAGTTGGAACTGACTCCATGGCACATAACCACCACCACCATCCTCTACTTGGGGTCTTGGTATGATGCTAGAAGATAAGCCCTGGACTCCTGGCCATAAGCTTAATGGTTCAAAACCACCAGCCACTCTTTGGAAACCCTATGCAGGGTCCCTATGAGTCCAAAATAACTCAACAGCACTTACCAACAACCCTCTACTTAGTAATTTACGCTTTATCTCCCTGTGGTCCCTGGTAACCATTAGCTAAGTCTAGCACTTTTTAAAGAGTATACTGAGAAAATACACTGTACATGAAACTCCAGTTCTTGAGTCTAATCACATGAACTCACATTCTTCTCTCTTCTAAGGAAAAGAAAATGACCAAAAATTTTTGCTTTTAAAGATAATAAAACTAATTTAAACTCAATAAAATCTGAATGATTCCTATTCAGAGCCACACAGATAATAGATACAACTCAATGAATTCTAAACTCATGTTTCTGTCAGCAAATTATATCAAATATAGAGCCCTGCATGACTCATGAGTGATTTTTTTTTGGTCTAACAGATATTAATAAAACTTTCTTTTTAAAATGACAGTAAGTATGAGTGCTTGTATGCAGAGTTGATAGTAGGAAAATTCTAATAGAATACTTTTTTATAACCTTATTTCACTTATCCCAGATATGAAGTGTTCACCTGTTTAAATCTCAGTTCATTCTCCTAATCATCTATGGAGTCTCTAACTCACCTTTCAATCCACTGACATCATTGTGTTTTTGACTCTTGAAATATTTCATTTACCTTAAAGCACTGACCTCTAACTTGTTTTCCAAACTCCAAACATCTAAAAATCCATCATTGGCATATTTGGCACAGCAATCTTTATCAAATAAATATATGAGTAGACACATATCTTCTTAGATCACAGAACAGAATCTCTTCTATGAAATACCTGCCTCAGAATAACCAACAGCCCATGTTTCTAGACAATTCTATGGGATTTGAAGTTCTTTTACATATGAGACACATAGGATTTGTGCCTCAATAATCTATTCAAACTAAAGTTCAAGTCTGTTGGCCTATCAAATTAAAGTCTCAGTACATTTCGGTTTCATGTTAGCTTTTTAGTATTTGGAGCCTACCTCTTTTTCTTCCTTATTACAATAACAAAAAAAGCAACCTTTTCCCTCAAAGGGCAGCTAACAGATATTGAGAGATGACTATAGGCCAGGTGTTGATCTTGAATTGCTTTGTACATACTGCCTCATTTCATTGTAAAAAAAAAAAAATCTTGTTATTAAGTGCTGTTGAGTAGGGCCCAACTCATAGCAATGTTGTATAGGATGTTTCAAGAATAAGTAGTGGGTTTGAACTACAGTCCAGTGCTTACTGTATGGCACCAAACAAGGACTCCTTCAAATAAAAACTATTATTGCATCCATTTCCTAAAAGGAGTAATTTAGCAACAGTTTTTGAGAAATTTGACCCAACTCAGATATGGAAGTCTGGGTTGACTGACAGGCACCACAGCTGGTATACTGGCACATAAACTAATTTTCAGGCTAGTGATACTATTTAGTAACACTTGAACTACTCCAAGTTGTTGTTGTTGTTGTTGTTGTTAAGTGCTCTCCAGTTTGGTGGACTCATATGTAGGGATTCATGTATAGGGTTTCCAGGAGTGGTTGGTGGGTTTCAACCACCAACCTTGTGGTAAACAATCCAGTGCTTATCCTACAGCACCACACCAGGACTCTGAATTGCTCCCTGTGATTGTTAAGTACCACTGATTCGTCTCTGACTCTTAGGATTTCTGATGAGTGACTGATGAGTTTGAATCGCTGACCCTGAGGCTCAAACCAAACTTGCGGTCCAGTGCCGCTTAATACCCCCACCTGGTATATACATTCCTATTACATCAAATTACTCTTTCTTTTCTATGTATCAGAACTGTCACTTTTTTAAATTATATTTTTGATTCACTGAAATAATCAAACATTCATTATTATGAGCACACAAGTTTAGGTATAGCTCTATCATAGAAGAAATTCTACTCTTTGAAATTTTTTTCTTGGTTTAACTCACCAGTAGTAAGCAATGGAGTTCTGGTATGGCACTGTGGTTTAATGCGCTGGATTGCAAGTTGGTTTGATCTGAAAGGGTGGTGGTTCAAGGTCACCAGCCACTCCTCAGAAACCCTATACAGGGTCTCTATGGATCAGAAAAGACTAGATAGCCCTTAACTATAACAACAACATAGTAAGCAATACCATCCTAATGAAGACAAAATTATGACTAGTCTGTTGTTAAGCACCATTGAATCAGTTCTGACTCATAGCAACTCTGTATAGGGTTTCCAAGAAGCAGCTGATGGGTTTTAACTTTAAACCTTGTGGTTAGCAGTCTAGTGCTTATCCAAAAGAACCACACCAGGACTCCTATGACTAGTGTAGCACCTGGGATAAAGTGTGCCTATAATGTTGTAGATAGTTGGTTCTGATGCATACTTAACTCATATATGGTTTCTGAGGATTTAAATCTTTGCAGCAGAAGAAAGCCCCATCTTTCTTCAGTGTACCTATAATAAATGGATGTTAATTAATTATACTTACCCAGACAGATTTGTATTGGATACATGAAAATATTACTTACTTATCCATAGGAAATAGAGTTTGTGTTTTGGGGCTGTAAAAGCTTAAAAAATTCTTACTATAGCACTGCAAAAAGTATTAATCATAATAGGAAATAAAGCATATTGTGCTGACAGATTTGTTTAAATGTCATAAGAAGTCCAATGTATTGAAAGGATAGATTAATTAAATGTGAACAAATGGTAAGCATCCTTATTTATTGCTTTCATCAAGATTTAATTTTTTTTTTCTTATTTCTTGAACAAAACAAAAATCTTTTCGAGTGTATCCTTGAAAGCTTGTTTCACTTGCTGGTTCTTTAGACTATAAATAAAGGGATTTAGTAAAGGGGCAACTGAGGTATAGATAACAGCTGCACTCTTGGATAAAGCCATCCTGTCTTTTGCTGATGGCTTCATGTAAATAAAGACACAGCTACCATAAGTAAGAGAGACTACAATCATGTGGGAAGAACAAGTAGAAAAAGCTTTTGTTCTTTTCTGAACAGAGGGAATTTTTAGAATGGTCTTGATTATATATGTATAGGAAAGAATTACTAACAGTAATGTGGCCATAAGTGTTACAACTGCCGACACAAAGGAAATTAATTCTAGCAAGCGAGTGTCTGTGCAAGAAATCTGCAAGATAGGAGAACTGTCATACATAAAATGATCAATCACCCTCGAAGCACAAAATTCCAGTTTCAGTCCCATGACCAGTGGTGGGAAGATAATCAGAAACCCAGTTGTCCATGAACTGAGCACAAGTTGGTAGCACACTTTGCTGCTCATAATGATGTGGTAATGGAGAGGTGTGCAAATGGCAACATAGCGGTCATAAGACAAGGCAGCCAGAAGGTAAAACTCTGTAATTCCTAGTAAGAGAAAGAAGAACAATTGAGATGCACAACTATTGTAGGAAATGATTTTGTTTTTAGTCACAATGGTTGTCAGGAATCTAGGAATGCAGACTGTTGTCAATGAGATTTCCAAGAAGGAGAAATTTCGGAGGAAGAAATACATTGGAGTCTTGAGGCGAGGATCCAGCAGGGTGAGGATGATGATGATTAAGTTCCCCGTAAGGCTCAAAATGTAGTTGAGAAAGAGAAATATGAAAATTAAAGTTTGCAGCAGAGGATCATCAGTCAGTCCAAAAAGAATGAACTGTATTTCCATTGATTGGTTTCTTATATTCATTTCTCTTTTCCAAACTCATTTCCTGGTACAAAACTTTCTAGTAAATTACTTACAATTATTAAAGTCATCTATATGACTTAGGAAATGAAACAAAGGAATAGAATAAATTTTCATCTGCAGGGGTTTTCAGATTGCTTCATAATGGTCATAAAACACGGCAGAAGATTAAATTCTGCAACTCCTGATAAGAGGAAAAAGAATATTTGATTGAAGAAGCATTGTATGAAATGATTTGGTTTTAGTCACAATGGCTGTCTGCAATGTAGGAATAGAGACTGTTCCCAGTGAAATTTTCTAGAAGGAGATATTCCAAAACATGAAATATATTAGAATCTTAAATGATAATCCAGTTAAGTGAGAAGGATGATGTATAAGTTCTTCATAACATTCAAAATGTGGTTGAGAAAGAGAAATATAAAAATCACAATTTGCAACTGTGGATTATTTGTCACTTCCAAAAGAATGAACTCTGTCTCCCATGACTTGATTTTTCATTTCATTTTGAGTCCTATTAAACAACACCACAAACAAAAATAACAAAAAAATGTTTAAAGTGATAATCATGGAAAAAATCATTATCTAGAAATGCAAACAAGTGTAAACAAGACACACAATACTTAATATTAAAGCATAGATCAACCTAAGTATTTGCTTTGTATTTCCTATGTATGTTTAATTATTATAATAAATATTCACACAACCTAGACAATTTTGCCAGTGTTTTTAGTTTTATATAAAGCTTTTTAAATGTTTAAAAAATATGAAATATTAACAGTAACTTATTTCCCCTAACTATGATTGAAATTCTCTGATATACTCATATGTATGACATAATTCTTTAATCCAAGCAGTATTGTTACATTGTTCTTTGACTTATTTTACTTAATAATATTTTTTTGGCTTCAAAACATCTGTCTTCTCATAATCTACTCATCATTTTGAAATGTTTTCATGACAGTTATTAAATCGTAGCTATAGTAAAGGCAAAACAAACACAATCAAATAACTTCTAATTTGATCTTTGTCTTGAATTCATATAATTTATGAATCCTTAAACAGGTTTTTTTTTCCCTATTTTGGCACAAAACAATCAATAATTCTGTCAACTTGTCAAGTATGTTGATGTTTTTAATAGTTGGACATAAGAATTTAATAATTTTCTAGAAGACTAGCATACAAATGATAGTTAATAGTCACTTGTGATTCTAATTGTATTCATTAGGTATTAAGCTTTATGCTTTTGAAATTCATAAATAAGACTTTCTCTACAGTTGAACAAAGCCAATATTTGCTAAAATATTGATTGAGTGCATTATGTTCAACAGATGATTTTCTTGTATAGATGTTTGTAGTGGAAAGAGAGCTTTTCTGTTTATCTGAGGGAATATTTCAAATTGCTGTCCAAAAATCCTACTATTTAAAGTAAGATTCCAGATATTATTTAAATAAGGGTATTTGCAAAATATTTACCTTATTCATTTAAAAGTCATTGCAATGATTCTTATTTTAAGCTCTCACATGTATCAAAATAATTTCTTCCGTCACTGTGAATAAGAATTTTACGAGATCTTTTCCTTTTAATATTTTTTTTTCTTACTCTCTACTCAATGTAGCAACATATCTATTCTCTTATAATAATATTCTTTTGAGTTTTGATGCTAGTTATTGAGGAAAATACTACAGTGCTCCTATTTTCAAGTGACTTAACGCCCAATATTTTACGTGTTGTTAAGTGCCGTCGAGTCGGATCCGACCTATAGTAACCCTATATAGGGTTTCCCAAGAGCAACTTGTGAGCTTGAACCGCCAACGTTGCAGTTCAAATGGCTTTGCAATCTGGTGCATTAACCCACAGAGCCACACCAGGAATCAGTGGTCCCTTATATTTCCATGTGGCTTTGAGAAAGAGAGAGAATGAGAGGAAGACAAAGACTGATGAAAAAATCATAAGCATTGATGTGGGTAATTTTCAAAATCAGAACTCAGGTATAGTAGCAATGTTTCTTCTATCGCTTGACTACTGAAAATATTAAAGGATGAGTAAAGACAGTGTTTGTTTGTCAAATAGTCATATTTTTTTTACTGTAATGCCTTTAGCCCCAATGTTGCCCTATTCTGTGTAAAATAAACTCTTCTGAGTTAATCAAACAAATTTTGCAAACATCATGTTTATAGATGACAAACCCAAATGCCACTTGATTAAAAGCCTACAGAATAGTTGCTATTTCTCTCTTCAAAATTTTCTGCATGATTACAGTTAAATTTACTTAAAAAAAGAAAAAGTATAAAGCTACAATTTATATCGTTGCTGTTGTTAAGTGTCGTCGAGTCAATTCCAACCCATAGCGGCCCTGTGTAGGGTTTCCAAGGAGCAGCTGGGGAGCTTGAACCACAGACTTTGCAGTTCAAATGGCTTTGTAGTCTGGTGTATTAACCCACAGTGCCACACCTCTGTATAATCAGGTAGCTTTGAATATTGCATCCACATAGATAGAATATTATGATGATTTGAATGCAAATTGTATTGTAATTTTCTTCACCTATGATCCAGGTATTTATTATAAATTATAAGCAACTTACCAATAGTAGGATGTATTGATATCTTTTCTCCTTTAAGGACACACGGTATAAACAAAAGTCAAATAATACATGATAAATTTTGTATCTTTTCTAATATTAGAAAATATTTCATCATGAAAATAAGAAACTTAATTACAGAGCTTTTCTTGAAAAGGATTCAAATCAGAGAGGAAATTTGGAAAGTATATGCATCTGGTAATGTTTCCCAATTTCACATAAAGTGAAAAATCTGTAGGATCCAGATATTAAATATAATTCAATTAGAAAATTTTAAATGCCAGAAAGAAATTTTCGGATTTTTTTTCTTAAATGAAAATAATGTTCTAAAAGAAGGGCACTTTAGGAAAGTTCTCAGATTAAATAAATCTTTCTCTAACAAAGAATGACTATGCTTGCAATTGGGCACTAACAAAAACTAGTTTTATCAGTTGGCACATAAGAAACTCAAGGGTATTAATTGAAATGAAAGGAAGAAAAACAAATAAATCTGTGGAGACTGTTGTTCCAGACCTACTAATTACATACTACACACACACACACAAACTCATAAAATTCTAAATTGTTTTAAGTAAAACACTGAAGGAGCATTCTCCCAAATGATGACTAGAAATTGGTTAAACTCTATATGAGATGTGACATGCCAAAAAGATTCTCATGTTCCACTTCCCCAGAGCTTTGGAGTAATTCTACTTATGTCAGATTTCATTTCAAACAGGAAACTCTCTCTTGCCTCCATTAGACAATATATTAAGATTCCATTGACTTGATTGTTGCCTAAGCCAATGATTAAGAAAAAGTACTGAAATTGTTTTTACTTAATACCATTTCTATTCTAAAACAATCTCAACTCAAAGGAAAGTTTCAAATACAGTGCAAGATTTTTACCCCCTAAATCGTTTGTTGCCCTATTTCTTGCTCAATTCTGTAGTTTACATTCAGTGCAAACAAGCAACACTGTACTGTATAGTTAAGATTTAACTATTAATAATAAAACTAGAGTCCTAGTCTGGTGCTGTAGGATAAACACTGGGCTGCTAATCACAGGGTCTGTGGTTGAAAGTCACCAGCCTCTCTTAAAATGCTATACAGAGTCGATATAAGTTGGAACCTACTCTACATCACTTAACAATAACAAGGACATTAGCAATGATTTATTAATAGCATCCAACATTCCAATCCTATTCAATTCTTACCAGTTTATAGAAAAAAGGTACACATAGTTCAGAGTTACATTTTCATTTTGTTGCCATGACTCTAGTTGCCTTTGTTACGGAGCAGTTTCTCAGTCATTTCTTAGCTTTCATGAATGCTGAAAATAGATTTCTAGTAATTATACACAATGTGGCTTGATTTGTGTTTTTCTGAGGTTTTAGCTTAATTAGAGTCTATAAATTTATTTTTGACTAAAAGTAGGAACCTTGGTGGCACCATGGGTTAAGTTATGGACTGCTAGCTGAATGGCAGGCTGATTGAACCCACCAGCTGCTCTACAGGAGAAAGCTGAGGCAGTCTGTTTCCATAAAGATGTACAGCCTCAAAAGCCCCTACAGACCAGTTCTGCTCTGTCTTGTAATTGCTCTGAGTAAAATTGATTTGATGGCAGTGGATTTGGATAGTTTCTCACTGAAGTGATTCGGTATTCTCATTAAGTCATATCAGTAATCACTATTTCATTAATATTTTAAACTACTGATGATCTTTTCTTTCATTTATTGATTAATGTGGTGATTAATAGCCTTCTTCACCATAAAACTACTTTTTATGTTGGTGTTTTGTGAAGGTAGTTTGAATACTATGAATATACAAATCTCCATAGCATTTCACTTAATGATTAACTACTTTATTTCAATATGTACTCATGGTTTGCAATGTTGTCTATCTTAGCAAACAAATATGCCAAGCATCTATGTAGTTTATATAGCTAAACTTTATCTCCATTAATACTGTTTTTAATTTGAATTTCAATAAACCCTATTTTTCAAGTCATTCTCTTCAGTAACCTCTTATATCTACCTAGACTACTCCCTTTTTATTTACTAAGTTATTGAACACTTAATATACTTTGTGTGAATTCTTTCAAGTTATTTGTATTTTGTGATTCTATTCAGCAGTTATTATTTCTATTTTCTATTACGTGGTGCCTTGCTAAATATATAATAGATATTCTGTTAAGAACTAACACTATTTAAAGTTTAATCTTGCTTATATTATACCTAAACATAGATTTCAATAGACTACAAAAGTCCTCACAACTGGACCAGAAAGCAATATCACAATAAATGGAGAAAATATTGAAATTGTCAAGAATTTAATTTTACTTGGAACCATAATCAAATACCATGGAAGCATGATGAAAAAATGAAATAACATATTTTATTGGGCAAATCTGCTGCAAAATATTTCTTTAAAGTATTTTAAAAACAAAGATGTCATTTTGAGGACTAAAGTGTTCCTGACCCAAGCCACGATGTTTCTAATTGCCTCATATGCATGTGAAATCTGGACAATAACTAAGACAGAGCATAGGAAATTTGATACAATTGAATTATGGCTTTGGCAAGGAATATTGAATACATCAAGGACTAGCAGAAGAATGGAGTCCTGGTATGGCGCTGTGGGTTAATGCACCAGACTGCAAAGCCGTTTGAACTGCAAAGTCGGCGGTTCAAGCTCACCAGCTGTTCCTTGGAAACTCTATACAGGGTCTCTATGGGTTGGAACCGACTCTATGTCACTAAACAACAACCAGAAGAATAAGGAGCTCTGGTAGTATAGTGGTAACGAGTCGGTCTGCTAAACTAAAAGTCAGAAGTTCAAAATTACCAGCAGTTCTGCAGAAGAAAGACTTTCTGTTCTTGTAAAGACTCACAGCCTCAGAACCCCTGTACAGGGTTGCTATGAGTTGAAATCAACTCCAGGGCACAAAACCACCACCACCACCATCAGAAGAATAAGGAAGTCCTGGTGCGGCGCTGTGGGTTAATGCACTGGACTGCAAGGTCGATTTGAATTGCAAGGTTAGCAGTTCAAGCTCACCAGCTGCTCCTTGGAAACCCTATATAGGGTCGCTGTGAGTCATTCCAACTTGACAGCACTTGAAAACAACAACCAGAAGAATGAACAAGTCAGTCTTAGAAGAAGTATAGCCAAATTGCTCCTTAGAAGCAAGAGTGGGAGACTTTGTTTCTTATACTTTGGGTATGTCATCAGTATGGACCTGTTCCTAGAGAAGGACATTGTGCATATTAGTCGACGAGAAAAAGGAAGACTCTCAATGAAATACATTTATTTCTTATTCAGTTTGTTGAAAAAATAGTAGCTTTTTTTTTTGCTGTTGTTACAGCTTAACATGAGGGTGCTTCAAAATCCTCATGGAAGAATGGAAATATAAGATGATAGAATTTTTTCATCAACTTTGGGGTGCTCTCTTGTATATCTGAATGCAAAATAGCCAACTGCCATGTATGGAAACAACATTTTTCTCTTTCCCCATTTTATGAGGCCTACTAAAGTCTAATACCTGACTCAACACCTGTTTCAGATCTCTTATCATTGGTAATATTTCAGGACTCAGACTTATTTTTCTAAACAGAGCAGATTTCTCTTATTTCTTTCTTCCTCTGTACTTCTGGTCTTTATGCTCCAGGTTTTTTAAATTTTCTTTTTCAAGACACTTAACAGCCATGTTTTAGAAAATGAAACACTCTTCTTCTTTTTTACTTTTTTAAGACTAAACTTGTGTTTAATATTAATAATTCTATATTGATGCATATATTATAATTTCTTTCATTAATTAGTCTACTAATATTCTGTGTCTACTTTAACAAATTACCACAAACCAAGTAATTAAAGCATCAGAAATGTATTTTTCCACTATTCAGGAGATGAGAAATTCATATTCAGTTAATTTGGGCCAAAAATCAAGATGTCAGTGGAATTAATATGCCTTCAAAGTCTCTAAGAAAGAAACCTTGATTTTTTTCTCTCTCTCTTCAAATTTTGTGGTATTTCTTGGTTATGACTGCATCATTCAATCTATGCCTCTTTGGTCACACTGCCATCTCCTGTGTGTATGTCTAATCTCACTTCTTTCCACTTAAGGGCATTTGAAAGTACATTTGTTGCTCATGAAGAATTCACAATCATATCTCCATTTCAAGATGCTTATCTTAACCATACCTGCACAGATGCAAAGATGCATTTTCTAAATAAGATAACATTTACAGGTTCTAAGGACTAGGACCCACCACACATCTGTCAGTTTGTCATACTGTGGTGGCTTGTGAGTTGCATGATTCTGGAAGCTATGCCACTGGTATTTTAAATAACCAGCAAGGTTACCCATGGTGGACAGGTTTCAGATGAGCTTCCAGATGAAGACAGACTAGGAAGAAGGAATGACAAACTCCCTTTGGTATCCCATGTGAGTAAAGTTTTACTAAAAGTAATACAATAATAGCTACAAGCATACATTGACATAGAACTTCCAGAGGTAGAAGCCAGATTCAGAAGAAGCCGTGGAACGAGGGATATAGTTGCTGATTTCTGATGAATCATGGCTGAAAGCAGAGAATATCAGAAAGATGTTTACCTGTGCTTTATTGACTATGCAAAGGCTTTCGATTCTTTGGATCATGACAAGCTATGGACAATATTGTGAAGTATGAGTATTCCTGAACACTTGATTGCACTCAGGAGGAATCTGTACCTAGACCAAGAGGCAGTTGTTCGAACAGAGCATGGGAACACTGAATGTTTTAAAATTAAGAAAGGTGTGTGACAGGGTTGTATTCTTTCACCATCTTTATTCAACCTGTATGCTGAGCAAATAATCTGAGAAACTGATTTATATGAAGAAAAACGTGGCATCACACAACATGTGATATGCAGATGATACAACCTTGCTTGCTGAAAGTGAAGAAGACTTAAAACATTTACTGATGCAGATCAAAGACCACAGCCTTCGGTATGGATTACATCTCAATGCAAAGAAAACAAAAATCTTCACCATTGGACCAATAAACAGCATTCTTATCAATAGAGAAAAGATTGAAGTTGTCAAGGACTTCATTCTTCTTGGATCGACTATCAGACAGTCATGGAAGCAGCAGTCAATAAATCAAACCATGCATTGCATTAGGCAAATCTGCTGCACAAGACCTTTTTAAAGTGTTGAAGAGCAAAGATGTCAGCTTGAAGACTAAGGTGTGCCTGATCCAAGTCATGTTATTTTCAATCACTTCATATGAGTATAAAATAAGGAAGACCGTAGAAGAATTGATGCATTTGAGTTATGGTGTTGGAAGAGAATATTGAAAGTACCATGGGCAGCCAAAAAAACCAACATATCTGTGTTGGAAGAAGTGCAGCCAGAGTGCTCCTTGGGGGCCAGGATGGCCAAACTTTGTCTCTCATACTTCAGTCATATTGTCAGGAGGGACTAGTCACTGGAGAAGGATATCATGTTTGGTAAGGTGGAGGGTCAGGGAAAAGAGGAAGACTCCCAATGAGATGGATTGGCCAAGTAGCAACATTGATGGACTCAAGCGTGGCAACAGTAGTAAGGTTGGCCCAGGATCAGGCAGTGTTTCATTCTACTGTGCATAAGGTTGCTATGAGTCAGTACTGACTTGGCACCTAACAACAACAAGAATAACAGACACTTGGACTGGATATCTTTGAAGACTATTGTCAGCCTATTTGCAGTCAGTTGAACAATTTGTAAGCACATTGCTTCATCCTTACCCTACAATTTTCCCACCTGTTTGTCAGTTTGTCATACTCTGGTAGCTTATACATTGCTATGATGCTGAAAGCTATGACTTCAGTATCTCGTAATTTGCAAGATCAACAGGTTTCAGTTAAGTTTCCAGACTAAAACAAACTTGGAACAAAGACCTGGTTGTCTGTTTGTGAAAATCAGCCAATGAAAACCCTCTGAGTCACTACAGAATCTTGTCCAGTATAATACTGGAATATGATCCTTCTAGATGGTTGGGCACTCAAAATACAGTAGTCCCAATAATGAACTCAAATGTAACAACCATTAACGCTTCTTTCTGCTGTTTATGGAGTTACTATGAATCAGAGTAGATTCAACAGTGACTAAAAACATCTTCTCATTAGCAGGGCTATTGTTCTCCTTATTCTTACTACTTGCATTAATTAGTCTTCTAAGAGGGAGATGATTAATTTGCTGATTAGAATCATGGACAGATGTGAAATTAAACTTACATGATCATTGCCTATGGAAATCTTAGTTTTTCCCTTACAATAATTTTCATGTACAGCATTAAAGTTATTGTAATTCTCCAAGCTTTTCCCTTACTTTTACATTATTTAGATAAATACTGTGATGATTAAATGCATAAATAAATTATACTTTGTATTGTCTGCTAGTAAGTTCTAAACACTATACAAGTATTATCTCATTAAAAGCAAAAGGCAACTTGATGATAAGATACTGTACTATTATCTCTTTTAAACAAACTGAGAAATTAATATAGCTACTATTCAATAAAGGAAGTCTTAGTGGGTTACAAGTTGGGCTGCTAACTACAAGGGCAGTGATTCGTAAGTACCAGCAGTTTTGCAGGAGAAAGATGAGACTTTCTGTTCCTGTAAAAATTACAGCCTCAGAAACCCTATACAGGGTCTCTATGAGTCAGAACCAATTCCATGGCACATAACCACCACCACCACCATGGTTAATTAACTAGGTGTAGTGCTGTAGGATAAGTACTGGACCACAGGGTTGGTTTGAACTACAAGATCACGGATTCAAATCCATCAGCCACACCTCAGAAATCCTATACAGAGCCACTATGAGTCAGAACTGACTTAACAACACTAAATAACAACAATATAGTTAAGTAATATAGAGCTGGATTTGGAAAGGGTTTTCATTATAAATTTTCAACTTAAATTTATCTTTTATGTATCAAAAATAAGTAGAAAAACAATATGCATCAAAAATAAGTAGAAAAACAATATTTGAATATATGAGTCCCAAAATTTGTTTATTATTACAAAATACTGCCTCCAGGAAGTTCAAAATCACATTATAAGTTACGTGGAATATTTACAAAATTGATCATGAGTTGAACATAAACAACTCTGGTAGCATAGTGTTTACGAGTCAGGCTGCTAATCTCAAGGTCAGCAGTTCGAAACTACCAGCAGTTCCGTAAAAGAAAGATGAGATGTTCTGTTCCCATAAAGATTTTCAGCCTCAGAAACCCTGTGCAGGATCACTATGAGTCAGAACCAACTCCATGGTACTTAACAACAATAAATTCTATGGAATTAAATTCTTATTCTAATTCACCAATGAATTAAGCAAGAATTAGTAAAAGTTTAAAACAAGAACTAGAAAGAAACAAAAATTTGAAAATGAAACAATATAAGCATATCTCATTTTACTATGCTGTGCTGTATCATAATTTGCAGATAATGAATGCTTTATAAATGGATTTGTGAGAACCCTGTGCATTAGACATTAATGATCAAAGACCAGAATTGCTGTGGAAAGACATCAAGATCATAATCCAGGAATAAAACAAAAGGTCATTAAGAAGACATAAAAGAAGAAGACCAAAATGAATGTCACAAGAGATTCTACAGCTCCCTATTCAGTGTAAAGATACTAAAATAAATGGAGGAAATGAGTTAAAAGAATTGAATAGAAAATTTCCATAGGCAGTCACAGAAGACGAAGGCAAGTATTATAATAAAACGTGCAAAGACCTGGAGTTAGAAAACCAAAAGGGAAGAACACGCTCAGCATTTTTCAGGTTTAAAGAACTGAAGAAAAAATTAAAGCCTTGCCTAGCAATATTGAAAAATTCTCTGGGCAAAATATTGAATGATGCAGAAAGCATCAAAAGAAAATGGAAGGAATATGTAGCAGATCCAAGGAAAATGAAGTCTGGCAGCTTCAATCTTTTTTCAATTTATCATGATGTTATTTATTGGTCCAGTTGTGAGGATATTTTTTCTTTACATTAAGGTGCAATCCATAAAGAAGACTGTGGTCTCTGATCTTCATCAGTAAATAGTTTAAGTCCTCTTTGTTTCCAGCAAGCCAGGTTGTATCAGGTTGTTAATGGATTTTCTTCCAATCTTGATGTCACATTCTTCATATAATTCAACTTCATGTATTATTTGCTTAGCATGCAGATTGAATAACTATGAAATAACTCTGGCACACAGCTTTTCTTATTTTAAACCATTCAATTTCCCCTTGTTCTGTTTTAAAAACTGCCTCATGGTCTTTGTACAGGTTCCTCATGAGCATAATAAAGTGTTATTGAATGCACATTCTTCACAATGTTATCTGTATTTTGGCTTTCATGAACTTTTTAAATTTTCTTCAAATTTACCCTGAACTTTCATATGAGCAACTGGTGATCTGTAAGATAGTCTTTTCTTGACTGCATAGGTTTATGATACTGAACATCTCCATCGACTTTTCCCACAGATGTAATCAATTTGATTTCTATGTATTTCATCTGGTGCAGGCCATGTGCATGCTGCTGGTGTTATTAAGTGCCATTGAGTAAATTCCTACTCATTCCAACCCTGTATAGTGTTTACGAGGAATGGTTGATGAATATGAATCGCTGACATTGCTGTTAGCAATCTAGCACTTATCCTACTGCACCATGCCAGGTGTATTGTTGTTGTTGTTGTTGTTAAGTGTCATCAAGTCCATTCTGACCCACAACAACTTTACATAGGGTTTCTGAGGAGTAGCTGGTGAGCTTAAACCAATGACCTTGCAGTTCAAACCAACTTTACAGTCCAACACACAGGGCCACACCAGGACTCCAGGTGTATAGTCATCTTTTATTGCAATGAATAAGTCATTGGCCTTTCAAAATTCTATCATGTGATCTCCAGCATAGTTTCTATCAATAAGGCCTTATTTTCTAACTACTGATCCTTCCTCTTTGTTTCTATGTTTCACAATCCAATCACCAATAATTATCTGTGCATCTTGATTGCACATCTGATCAATTTCAGATTAAAAAAGTTGATAGCATTCTTCAATTCCATCACTGGCTTTGGTGATTTGGTTGTAAATTTGAATAATTGTGGAATTAATTGGTCTTCCTCATAGGTGAATGGATGTTATCCTATCACAGTTAGATAAATCACCAAATGTTCTTTTCGGTCTTGAATAAAACACTTCAGTATGTTGTTCTCAGCATTGTAAACCTTAAGATTGTCTGATTCACAATGGCCAATACAATCCATTTAAGCTCACTAATGCATATAATATGGAGTCCTGGTGTGGCACTGAGGGTTAATGTGCTGGACTTCAAGGTTGGTTTAACCATAAGGTCAGGAATTCAAGCTCATCAGCCACTTCTTGGAAACTCTATGCAAGGTCTCTATCAGTCAGAACTGACTCAACAGAACTTAACAACAACGTCTAGGATGTCGATCTTTATGCATTCCATTTCATTTTTATAACATTCTGATTATTAGTGGAAATATGTAGTTGTTTCTTCCCTTTTTAACTTGTTTAAAATCAGCAAATGAAGGCTTTAAAAACTTTGTTCCAGTCACATCATATGGTCAACTCTACTTTGAGGAGGCAGCGTTTTCCCAGCCATATTTTAAAATACTGGTGGCATAGCTTCTAGCATCATACCAACACACAAGCTACCAGAGCTCTACAAACTGACAGACAAGTGATAACACTTGTGGCTAGCACATATCACATTAGATAGAGCTAATCTAAAAGAATAGTCTCAACAGCACATTTAAAAAGAGGCCAATTTTATACAAACAATTCAATGGATTGATTACTGAAGAATGATTTGTTGTTGTTGCTGTTATGTGCCATGGAGTCGGTTCCAACTCATAGCGACCTTGTACAGGATTTCCAAGGCTGTAAATCTTTATGGGAGCAGAAAGCCTGCCTCATCTTTTTCACACAGAACACCTGGTAGCTTTGAACTGCTGACCTTAAGGTTTGCAGCCCGATTCTTAACAACTATGCTACCAGAGTATGATTTAGTACAATAAAATGTATCTGTTGTTTTCTGTTATAGTTTAACATTCTTTAACAAACATATAGGTTTCATAACCACCACCACAATCATGATATAAACTGTCATCCACCTGAAAGTTCCTTCATGACACATTGCAATCAAACCTTTCCCCTCCCACTCAGAACCTGAAACTGCTGAACAGATTTCTAACCCTATAGTTTAGCCTCAAAGTTGCTTGTTGGTCTAAACAAGTGGTTTCGTTTGTAACTAAAAGATTGGTGGTTTCAGTCTACCAAGAGAAAAGTGCCTCAGAGGAAAAGCACTGATATGTCTGTCTGTAATGGTTAGGCTTCTTTTTCAACTTGACTAGGCCGGGATTTTCAGAGGTTTAGCAGTTGAGATGTGCTTATTCTCACAGTGATGAAATACTATTAATTTGTTGCAGACCATGCAGACCTGGTCAGGAGTTCGAGGCCCTGTGGGCCCAAGTGTTGCAGACCATACAGGCCGCAGGCTCTGAGGAACAGATTCTAGCCACCAAGCAGTCATAGAAAAATGTTTTTCATCTTAGTGTTCAGTTATGTTTATTATTAAATGCAGACATGGAGCCCTGATATCCACAGATAAATGTGATATTTTCCTAAAAGCCAAGACTGTAAAATTCCAAACAGGTAAAGTTCTTCCCTCAGAGAATTCATTCAAAGTAAATTGGGTAACTCCCCAGTCTCTGTTCTAAGGACAATAGGAATGCCCTCCCTAAAGCGTTTCCAGGGGCAGCCTATTCATCCAGGCGCCTCTTTTCCTGAAGAACCTGGCCCAGGCAGCCAACACAATGGGAACCCTCCCAATCCTCCTTTTCCTCCCCCCATTTGAGGCTAGGTGCTAAAAGGTATGTTAATTAAGCTTGAGAAACCAAGTTGCGGTCATGAGATTCGAACCTACAAAGTATGATGTGAAGGTGCCTGAATGTCTGGAAAAGTAAGATTGATAGCTATACCTTGTCTTAGTCCCGCCCAGCTTTGTGTAAAGTTCCTCCCCTAAATAAAACAGAGGCGCAGACCGACCCAGGTGTACATTGAATGGAGGGAGTGTTATATGGCTGACTAGGCATGCATGGCTGACCAGCTAGCAAAGGGAACGTACTGCCTGCCTATTCTTGGAAATTTCATCTCTCATACTTTGGACATAGTGTCAGGAGGATTGTCAGGACATATAGAGAAGGATGTCATGCTGGGTAAGATGGAGGGTCAGAGAAAGAGAGGAAGACACCCAACAAGATGGATCAGCCAGGTGGCATCATTGATGGCGTCAAGTGTGGCAGAGGTAGTGAGGTTGGCCCAGGATCGGACATTGTTTCATTCTGCTGTGCATGGGGTTGCTATGAGTCAGTTCCAACTCAATGGCACCTGACAACAACAACAGCATTATTGTAAAATAGATACACACATATGATAGGATTATTGGATATTATGATTACAGAGAGCTTATAAAAGAGCATTCAGCCTATATTTGATTGGATTTGACAAAAAGGGAGTTAGATTTGCAGGGGGAGGATGTTGCAGACCGTGCAGACCCAGTCAGGAGTTCAAGGCCATGTGGGCCCAAGTGTTGCAGACCGTACAGGCCACAGGCTCTGAGGAACAAACTCTAGCCACTTAGCAGACATAGCAAACTGTCTTTCATCTTATTGTTCAGTTATGTTTATTATTAATTTCATACACGAAGCTTTGATATCCATAGATAAATGTAATAACCTCCTAAGCACCAAGACTGTAAAATTCTAAAGGTAAAGTTTTTCCACAAAAGAATGCGCTCAAGATAAATGGGTAACTTTCCGGTTCTTTGACTAAGGACAAAAGAACACCCGCCCTAAATCTCTCCCAGAAGCAGGCTATTCAGCCAGGTTCCTGAGGAACCTGGGCCAGGAAGCCAATACAGCGGGACTCCTTTCACGCCTTTTGACCTTCCTTCTCACCTTCCCCCAACTGAGCTCAGGTGCTATAGATACGTTAATTGAGCCTGAGAAACCAAGTTGCGGGCCTGGGATTCAAACCTGTGAATTACGATGTGAAGTTGCCTGAATGTCTGGAAAATTACGAATGCTCACTGTACCTTGTCTTAGTCCCTCCCAGCTTTGTGTAAAGTACCTCCCCTAAATAAAACAGAGGCGCAGGCTGAACCAGGCATGCATTACAGCTTGGAGGGCATGTTATACGGCTGACTAGGCATGCGTTACTGACCAGCCAGGGGAACGTACTGCCCGCATAGCTAAGATGTTTACTATGAGGGATCTTACCGCCCTCATAGGTAAGATGTTCACCACGCCAGATCTGCCGGATGCCAGTAATGCATCCACTCTGGTTTCGGGATGTCTCTTGGCCTCTCTCATTGTGTCTCTGTGTCTCCTCCTTCACTATCCCTATCGCTGCCAGATAGCCCCACCTCGTGAACCAAACATCCGTGTCGAGGCAGGTCCCCGATATATATGGCGCCCAAACAGGGACCCGAAGGATGGGGTAAATAATGGCTCTCGATCTGGCCAGGCCACTGTTCGTGTGCACTGCGGGCACTCTAGCCAAAGAATAAGGTTGGAAAGGAGCAGTAAGAAATTGAAGGGGATGGGTCAGACCGAACCCAGTCACCATTCTGTATATCTTAAAATTCTTAAGAAATCTCTGCAAGAGAGAAAAAAGTGTGTTGATGAAGGAAACTTGTCTGATTTTTATTAAGTTTGTCTAGCTGATTAGCCCCAGATTACCTGAGAATGGAACCTTAGAGGAATCAGACTGGAAGAGAGTCGGGCAGAACATGAAACTTTGGCCTATAGAGCATAGCAATGATAGCAGTGAAGCTGTTCCTGAAAAGGCTATCACCTATTGGTATATTGCTAAACAAGCTCCTACTCATGGTGAAGCTAAGTTGCTTGACGAGTCTGAGGATGATTTTCGAAGTTGTGATGAGTCTCTCCCTCTCCTAAATGGAACAAAGCCAAAAGAGCTTGCTAAGAAACCCCTAACCCCTAAGTATATAACAAGTTTAACTAAGGTGCAAGAAGAGTCCGGCTCTTCTAGATTAGATACTGAGAAATTGAGTCCTGAAAAATGAGCTTACTTCAGAAGAGGAAGCCACTCTATGTAATGATTTAAATTGGCCTTCTACTTATGGGTATATTGTAAAACAAGCTTTCTCTCATGCTGAAAGTACTGATTTACCTGGCGTTGCTAGTACAGCCGGTACTGAGAATGAATTTCCGGCCTGTGATGAGTCCTCGCCGCTTATAGACAAAACAAGACTAAAAAAGCCTGGTAAAAAATGTCCAACCCCTAAATATAGGGTAGATTCAGCTGTTGTACAAAAAGAGTCAGATTCTTCTAGCTCAGGCTTTGATAAAGTAGATCCTGAGCACGAACCCACTCTAGAAGGAGAGGCTGCCCGATATCAAGGCCCAGATTGGTCTTATAATCACCGTTGTCCTTGGCTCAAAGAGACAAAGAGTAATTCCAGACCGCAGAGCTTTTGTCCCCAAGCAGCTGTGAAAGGAGCCGAGGCTTTGCCTCCGGCAACTGGTGAGTCTGGCTAGAATGAGGTAGGGCTGAAGTCGGATGGGCCTTGTGGGGACTTTGTGGCTCATTCCTGCTTATCTGGGGGACAATTTTTAATGTGGAAGGTTAACTATGAGGATGAGGTTAGAAGGTTGCTCTCTGAAAAGGAAGTTAAAGCTGATGAATATGAGATCAAGGGATTCCCGGTATATACAGGAACAGGGAAGTGGGCAGCACTAAATCGGCAACTGCAAATTCCTCGAGATATTTTGGGAGAAATCTCCACTTGCGCATTAAAAGCTTGGTGCACCCTCCCCTCCTCCGAAAGCTGATTGACTCCTTGGTCTGAGGTCAGACAGGGACCCAGTGAGCCTTATGCTGATTTCCTAGCTCACTTATAGGACTTAGTTTCTAAAACTGTTACTAATTCTACAGCCGCGGATTTAGTGATAAAACAACTTGCTTATGAGAATGCTAACAACACTTGTTAAACCCTCCTTAAAACTTGTAAAAGAGATGTTACTATAAGCGACGATGTCCGGTTGTGTGCTGATTTTTCCCCAGCTATGACTCAAGGCGAGGTGATTGCAGCCGAGCTACAAGGAAGTTTCCCTGTGAGAATCTCCCCTCAATTAAAACAAAGAGGGGGAGGAGGAAGCCCTGGCAGCAATTTCTTTTCATGTGGCCAGCCAGGACTGTCCTCAGATAATGGATGTGTCCTGACCGGGGCAACATCAATCCACAGGACTGGCCCCAGCTACCATTTGTTCGCAATGTGGAAAAGGGTTTCATTGGCAGAAAGATTGCCATTCTAAATTCCATTAAAATGGCAATCTGATAGGATCCCCAAGCATCCTGACATCTGAGGCTATTTGAGCCTTGAAGCTTATTGAGGAGGCTATTGCAAATCAAGTTATTAAACACTTAGATGATTCCGCTCCCTGTGATCTTGTTGTCCTTTCGACGTTACTGACACCTATTGGGGTCATTTGCAAGCACAGGAATCCTTTAGAAGGGATTCATTTGTCTGCCTCTCCCTTGAAGATAATTGTTCCCTATTATGTCTTAGACAGTCAATTAATCAATAAAGCTCATAAACGCCGTAGAGAGATTTTGGGGCAAGATTTTAACAGTATAATACTCCCCTATACCAGTGAGCAATTTGAGTGGCTTCTTAATTTTTCAGATGATTTTCCCTTAGCATTCCTGGCCTTTATGGGACAGGTCTTGTTTCACCTACAACTAATCTCCTCTCATCTGTTTTTCGATTCTAGAACTTAAAATATGTTATTACTCTAGGAATAAAAGTTTTAGCCTATTTTTCAGAACAAAGACCCTTCCATACAGATTTTGGACTGACTGATTCGACCCTATAGTGAGAGGACAGCCATTTCTCAATGTTCAGCGCAAGCCTGCCTCGTCGGAGCCAGCATTCACCTAGGACCCATCTGAAAGAGCGACTTCATTTGCATCTCCACTGAGGCCTCTCTGGCAAGAGCACCAAGTTCCAGCAAGCCGCTTCCCAAGCAGAGAACGCTTTCAGAACTGTTTAACCCTTAGAGAACTGAGACAACTCCAGAGACTTTTGTTGCTTTGTGTGTCGGGTATTGGGAACAGGGTTCATCAGGTGTTCCTATTTTTGTAACTAATTCTCAATTGCTAAGAGGTCAATCAGAAGTCTTTATACAAGATTCCCTAAATAATTTTCTTGTAGCTTTGTTAAAAGGGTGTCATCTGCTCCCTACTTCTCTATGGCAATTTTCATTTTCTTGCCCTAACTGTATTCTGTCCAGTTGTATTACTTAGCTGCAAATTGTATTACTGTAATTATGCCTTTTGTCATGTTAGGTTATTCACTGTATAAGTAGATTTGTGTTATCTTATAGTAATCCAGAACATGATTAGAGGTTAATTCAACAGCATGTTAGGAGGTTGTGGAATAATACTCACTTGCCTATGGAGATTCAACAGCTACATGTTCAAATCTCTGATATAAGTAATTCTCCAGTTGAGTAATGAGTGGCTACTAATTTGCTACCTCTGCTAAAGATTAAGTTCCCCTGTGAACTTAATTGAACCTCAGCATAATGATCCTGCTTGATCATCTTAGAGCAGGTTGTGGTCTGGCAATGCCTTGCGCGTGGGGTCTCCCTGCTGGTCTCCTCCCTCCCTGCCTTCTGCAGATGGCGGTTGTTCAGTATAAATCATGTAGGACGTATAGCCAATGACGGGTAAGGATACCAGTGGAGTCTCAGTCAACCTAAGACAGAGCCATTGCCTTGCTGCAATGAATATCAATGACGGCTAAGGCTGAGGATTGGCACTGACCACCTAAGACAGGCAACGTCCCTTAAACAAATTAATTAAGAAGGGGGAATCTGTTGCAGACCGTGCAGACCCGGTCAGGACTTCAAGGCCCTGTGGGCCCAAGTGTTGCAGACCGTACAGGCCACAGGCTCTGAGGAACAAACTCTAGCCACTTAGCAGACATAGCAAACTGTCTTTCATCTTATTGTTCAGTTATGTTTATTATTAATTTCATACATGAAGCTTTGGTATCCATAGATAAATGTAATAATCTCCTAAACGCCAAGACTGTAAAATTCTAAAGGTAAAGTTTTTCCACAAAAGAATGCACTCAAGATAAATGGGTAACTTTCCGGTTCTTTGTTCTAAGGACAAAAGGACACCTGCCCTAAATCTCTCCTAGGTGCAGGCTATTCAGCCAGGTTCCTGAGGAACCTGGGCCAGGAAGCCAACACAGCGGGACTCCTTCCACACCTTTTGACCTTCCTTCTCACCTTCCCCCAACTGAGCTCAGGTGCTATAGATAACGTTAATTGAGCCTGAGAAACCAAGTTGCGGGCCTGGGATTCAAACCTGTGAATTACGATGTGAAGTTGCCTGAATGTCTGGAAAATTATGAATGTTCACTGTACCTTGTCTTAGTCCCTCCCAGCTTTGTGTAAAATACCTCCCCTAAATAAAACAGAGGCGCAGGCCGAACCAGGCATGCATTACAGCTTGGAGGGCATGTTATATGGCTGACTAGGCATGCATTACTGACCAGCCAGGGGAACGTACTGCCCGCATAGCTAAGATGTTTACTATGTGGGATCTTACCGCCCTCATAGCTAAGATGTTCACCACGCCAGATCTGCCAGACACCAGTAATGCATCCACTCTGGTTTTGGGGTGTCTCTTGGCCTCTCTCATTGTGTCTCTGTGTCTCCTCCTTTGCTATTCCTATCACCACCAGATAGCCCCACCTCATGAACCAAACATCCGTGTCGAGGCAGGTCCCCAACAGGAGGAGTGTTGGGGGGCACACTTCTTGGTTTAAGCCTTTGAAAACTATGGGGCTTTAGGTGCGCCTTTGAAGGGTTTGAGCCTTCAGAGTTGGGCATTTGCATATGAAAAGACGGTCAGGACAATCCTGAAGTGCTGGGAGAACAGGTGATTCAAGGAGACCAAAAAACAAGGCAGACAGTTTGAAATTTTGAGTTTCAAAGGAAAGGATTCCTGGTGTGGTGCTATAGGATCAGCACTGGACTGTGAACCACAAGGTCAGTGGTTCATGCCCACCAGCAAGCAGCTCCATGGACGTCCTATATAGGGTAACTATGAGTTGAAACTGACTCAATGGCACTTCACAACAACAAGGAATGCCAACCCACCAGAGAAAAGCCCCTTCTGAAAATTAGAGAGAACCAGAGCTGTATGCTTACTTGTGACAACATGAGTGGAATTGGGTGAAATGCAACAATGAAGATGGGCTGAGTTTGAACATGTTCTACTGGCACCCTTTGACTTTGAAATAAGAGAAACAGGAAGGCAAAGTTTAGGGAGTTGTGTGAATTACTGAGCCCAAGAGCACTAACCTAGTCCATGGGGGGCTGAAGCTGAGAGTGAAGGGGCAGCTGATTTGATCTGCAGGGAATTGTGTATGAACTCCCAAAATTACAGCTGGTGCCCATTTGACTTAGCTTGGGTGATTAGAGTTGAGCTGACCAGAACCTGACAAGATGACGATAAAGATATTTGACACTCTGAAAAAGTGTCAATTGCTATAGTTTGTTCGACTAGACTTCTGCTTATGAGTGTGGCTGCCAAAATTCCAACTGAAATGGAATATTCTTCATATCAAGGAGCATGTTTTTCTCCTCAGTGATGTTGTTAAGTTCAGTCGAGTTGGTTCAGACTCAAAGTGAACGTGTATAGGGTTTCTGAGGAGTGGCTGGTGAGTTTGAACTGCTGACTTTGCATTAAACTGAACTTGAGGTTGAGTGCTTGTCCTATGGTGCCACACTAGGACTCTGTACTGGGTTGATAGAAATGGGCAATTTAGACATTGGCTATTAAAAATGTGGGGCCATGAAAACATATGGAGTACTGGTGTGGCGCTGTGGGTTAATACACCCACGGGACCTTCATTTGCTGATGGAGAAAAACTCAAAATGAAGAGAAACAGCTATAAACATCCATTGAAAATCAGAACATAGAATGCATGAAGTATGTATCTGGGAAAATTGGAAGTTGTCAAAAAATGAAATGCAATGCATAAACATCAATATCGTAGGCATTAGTGAGCTGAAATGGACTGGAATTGACCATTTTGAATCCTGTGACCACATGGCTTACTATGCCAGAATGAAAAATTGAAGAGAAATGGTGGTGTATTCATTGTCAAAAACAACATAAACAGATCAGTCAGGAGGTACAACGCTGTCTGTGATAGGATAATATCCATGTGCCTACAAGGAAGCCCAGTTAATACCACTATTATTCAAATTTATACACCAACCACTAAAGCCAGAGAGGATGAAATAGAAGAATTCTACCAACTTCTTCAATCTGAAATACATGAAACATACAATCAAGATGTATTGATCATGACTGGTGATTGGAATACAACGGTTGGGAGCAAACAGGAAAGATCAGTAGTTGGAAAATATGTCCTTGTTGATAGAAATGATGCTGGAGAATGCATGATATAATCCTAAAAAATCAATGATTTACTCATTTCAAATATCTTCTTTAGACAGCATAATAGATGACTATACACATGGTTCTTGCCAGATGGAATACATAGAAATCAAATTGACTACATCTGCAGAGAGAGAAGATGGAAAAGCTCCATATCATCAGTGAAAACAAGGCCAGGGGCATACTGTGGAACAGACCATCAGTTACTCATATGCAAATTCAAATTGAAGCTGAATAAAATCAAAACAAGTCCACGAGAGCCAAAATATGACCTTGAATATATCCCACCTGAATTTAGATATCATCTGAAGAACAGACTTGATACATTAAACGCTAAAGACCAAAGACCAGAAAAGTTGTGGGATGACATCAAGAACCTCATACATGAAGAAGGCAAAAAGTCATTAAGAATACAAGAAATAAGGAAAAGGTCAAAATGGATGTCAGAAGAGACACTGAAACTTGCTCTCCAAGGTAGCGATGCTATGCAAGTGGAAGAAATGAGGAGGTCCAAGAGCTGAACAGAAAATTTCAAAGATCAGCTCGAGAAGGTAAAACCAAATATTCAACAAAATGTGCAAAGATCTGAAATCAGAAAATCAAAAAGGAAGGACACTCTCAGCATGTCTCAAGTTGGGGGAACTGAAGAAAAAATTCAAGCCTCAACTTTTGTTATTGATAGATTCTCTGGGCAAATTATTGAATGATGCAGAAAGCATCAAGAGAAGATGGAAGGAATACACAAAGACACTGTACTAAAAGTAAATGATTAATATTCAACCATTTCCTGAAGGAGGAAGTCCAAGGTGCTTTGACGGAATTGGCAAAGAACAAGACACCAGGAAGTGATGGAATAAAAATTGAAATCTTTCAAGAAAGTGAGGCAGCACAGGAGGCACTCACTCATCTCTGCCAAGAAATTTGGAAGACAGCTATCTGGATGACTGATTGGAAGAGATCCATATTTGTGCCCATTCCAAAGAGAGGTGACCCAATGGAATGCGGAAATCATCGGACAATCTCTTTGATATCCCATGATAGCAAAGTTTTACTAAAGGTAATACAAAAACAGTTGCAATCATACATTGACAGAGAACTTCCAGAGGTTCAAGCTGGATTCAGAAGAGACCATGGAATGAGAGATACCATTGCTGATGTCCGATGGATCTTGGCTGAAAGCAGAGCATATAACAAAAACAAAAACAAAAATGTTTACTTGTGCTTTATTGACTACACAAAGGCTTTTGATTGTGTGGATCATGACAAGCTATGGACAACATTGCAAAGTATGAGTATTCCAGAACACTTAATTGTGCTCATGAGGATCTGTACCTGGACCAAGAGGCAGTTGTTTGAACAGAACATGGGAACACTTATTCAACCTGTATGCTGAGCAAATAATACGAGAAGCTGGGTTCTATGAAGAAAAACGTGGCATCAGAATTGGAGGAAGACTCATTAACAACCTGCGATATGCAGATGATACAACCTTGCTTGCTGAAAGTGAAGAGGACTTAAAACATTTACTGATGAAGATCAAAGAGCTCAACCTTTGATATAGATTACATCTCAATGTATTAAACACAAATGATGGAAGATCATATGAATTGTGTGGTGACATGAATGATAGCATATCTGAGAAAACAAAAGGACTTTTAAAAAGACAAAAATATCAGAAGAGACTCTGTAATTTGCTTTTAAACATAGAGTATCTAAAGTAATTGATGCCTTTGAATTATGGTGTTGGAGGAGAATACTAAAAGTGCCATGGGCTGCCAAAAGAACCAATAGATCTGTTTTGGAAGAAGTGCAGCCAGAGTGCTCCTTAGAGGCAAGATGGCCAAATTTCATCTCTCATACTTTGGACATATTGTCAGGAGGGATCAGTCGCTAGAGAAGGATATCGTGCTTGGTAAAATGGAGGGTCAGAGGTAAAAAGGAAGACCCTCAATGAGATGAATTGGCCAGGTGGCAACATAGATGGACTCAAGTGTGGCAACAGTAGTGAGGTTGGCCCAGAATTGGACATTATTTCATTCTAATGTGCATAGGGTCTCTATGAGTCGGTACTGACTCAATGGCACCTAACAACAACAACAAAAAACTAAAGTAAATGGATGAAATGATTAAGTAAATGAACTGAACTAAAGGTTTCAAAATTATTTGAGAAGACAGAGTATCATAATGAGATATGCAACGACTTGGAATTAGAAATTGAAAGATAAGAAGATGCTTAGAATATTCCAAATTGAAATAGATGAAGAAAAATTCCTGCCTCAAATTGAAATATTGAAGCCTTCTTTGGGCAAAATATTAAACAGGAATCATTAAAAGAAGACTGAAAGGATACACAGTCATACACCAAGCAGGACTGGTTGATGCTCAGCCATTTCAGGAGGAAGCTTATGGTCAAAAACTGATAGTACTGAAGAAGGAAAACATTGGTGTTGGACAGAAAACAATGAATACAAGGCTTCAGAATACCAATGGAGATGTATGGATGCAAAACTGGAAGCACTCACCTATCTGTGTCAAGAAATTTGGAAGAAACTACCTTGCCAACCTATAAGAAATCCATGTATATGCCCATTTAAAAAATAGTGATCAAACAGAGTGTGGGCATTTGAATAATATCATTACTATCTCACACAAGTAAAATTTTTCTAAAAAAGGACTGAGGAAAACTTATTAACAACCTGTAATATGCAGATGACACAACCTTGCTTGCTGAAAGCAAAGAGAACTTGAAGCACTTACAATGAAGATCAAAGACTATAGCCTTCAGTATGGGTCACACCTCAATGTAAAGGAAACAAAAATCATTACAACTGGACTAATACCAATAAACAACCTAATGATAAATGGAGATATATTCAAGCTGTCAAGGGTTTCATTTTACTTAATCCACAACATCAATGGAAGAATCAGTTAAGAAATGCAATGACAAATTACATTGTATGAACTTCTGTTGTGGTGCTATAGCATCAGTCCTGAACTGTGAACCATAAGATCAGCAGTTTAAACCCTCTTCAGAAACCCTGTACAGGGTCACTATGAGTCTGAACCTCCCAGATGGCACTTAACAGCAACAGCAATCTGCTATTAAAGGCCTCTTTATACAAGTATTTCAGAGTCCTGGTATGGTGATGTGGATTAATGAGCTAGACTGCAAAATCGGTTTGAACTGCAAACTTGGTGGTTCAACCTCACCGGTTGCTCCTCAGAAACCCTATACAGGGTCTCTATGGGTCAGAACCAACAAGACGGCACTTAACAACAACAACAGCAATGCAAGTATTTCACTTTGAAGAATAAGGTGCACCTGAGCCAAACCATGATATTTTTCAATCACCTCAAATGCAAGAAAACAGTGTACTAATAAAGAGTGGGGAAGAGTTAATGTATTTGAATCATAGCTGTTGTTTTTAAATGCAGTAGAATAGATCCTGACTCATCTGGATCTTGTATAGGATTTCTGAGGAACAACTGTTGGGTTTGAACTGCCAACCTTCCAGTTATCAGTCCAGTGTTTACCCTACTGCAACATACCAGCACACTTAGAATCATAGTGCTGAAGAAGAATATTGAATATACCATGGACTGACAGAAGAACAAATGAATCTTTGTTAGAAATAAGTACAGCCAAAATGCTCCTAAAAAGAGAGGATGCTGAGTACTTCCTCTCACATACTTTGGCATGTAAACAGGAGGGAAAAGTCCCTGGAAATACACATCATTTTTGGTCCAAGTAGGGATCAGCGAAAAATTGGAAGTCCTTTAAAGAAGTGAATTTATACAATGACTAAAACAGTGGGCTCAAACAAATGATCGTGAGGATGGTACAAGACTGGACCTTATTTCCTTCTGTTGTACCTAGGGTCACTAATTTTGAATCAACTCAAGGGCACCTAACAACAATAAAAATCAGCGGTAGTAGGATAAAGAGAAAAGGCAGTATTGCTACTGGAATACTGTGCTGTGGCTTATGGTTATTGAATATTGCGTTGATTTAGGGCAGGCTTGCACAACTGATTACTGTAATTGCTATCAACAAGTTGTACACCTGCATGAAGCTGTATTGGAAGTTTTGTGATAGATAAATTTGTAGTGATTTTTTTCACACACACACAAACACTACTAAGGCTGCTTATTTACAGCAAACACACCTCATGAAATTTGATTAGGTTATTTGGAAGGCTAGACTCATGGATTCATGGTTTGTTGTTAGGTGCCATCAAGTCAGTTCAGACTCATAGGGACCTTATGCACAACATAACAAAATATTTCCCTGTCCCGTGCCATCCTCACAATCATAGTTAAGCTTGAGATCATTGCTGCTGCCACTGTGCCAGTGCATCTTGTTGGGGGTCTGCTTTTTCTCTGACCCTGTACTTTACCTATCATGATGTACTTTACCTATCATTACCTATGTACTTTACCTATGACCCTGTATTTTACGTATCATCCTCTACAGAGAATGGTCCTGCTTTATAACATGCCCGGAGTATGAGAGATGAAGTTTCACCATCCTGGATTATAAGGAGCATGCTGACTGTATTTCTTCCAACAGAGATTTTTGTGTCTGCTAGCAGTCGGTGGTATTTTAATATTCTTCCGCAACACCACAACTCAAATGTATCAATTCTTCTGTGGTCTTCCTTATTCACGGATCAACTTTCACATGAATTGAACCTATGAGAAAAATCATGATTGGATTATGCACATTTTAGTCCTCAAATTGACATCTTTGCTCTTGATCACTTTAAATTTGGTTTTGTGAAGCCAATATGCCATTTGACTTCTTGACTGCTACTTCAATGGTGTGGCGCTGTGGGTTAATGTGTTAGTTGCAAGGTCAATTTGAATTGCACAGTAGGTGGTTCAAGCTCACCAGCCACTCCTTGGAAACTCTATACAGGGTTGCTATGGGTTTGAGCTGACTCAACAGCACTTAACAATAACTTCTGTGAGTGTTGATAGTTGATCTAAGCAAAATAAAGTCTTTGACAACTTCAATCTTTTCTCCACTTATCATAACTTTATACTGAGGCACAACCCATACTGAAGACAGTGGTCTTTGGTTTTCTTCACTAAGTATTTTAAGTCCTCTCCTCTTTCTGCAAGTAAGGTTGTATCATACACATATCACAGGCAGTTAATAAGTCTTCCTCCAATCCTGATTCTAAATTCTTCTTCATATAATCCAGTTTTGCAGATTATTTTCTCAGCAAATAGACTGAATAAATATGATGAAAGAATAAAACCCTGGCACACACCTTTCCTGATTATAAACCATTCTGGGTCCCTTTGTTTTATTTGAACAACCTTCTCTTGTTCTATGTACAGGTTCCTCAAAAGCACAATTAAATGTTCCAGAATACTCACTCTCCACAACATTGTCCATAGCTTGTCATGACCTATGCAGTCAAAACCTTTTGCATAGTCAACAAAGCACAAGAAATATACCTTTCTGATATTCTCTGGTTTCAGTCAAGATCCATTTGAAGTCAGCAGTGATACCCTTCATTATACGTCCTTGTCTGAACCTAGCTTGAACCTCTGGCAGTTCCCTGTCAATGTACTATTGTAGCTGTTTTCAAAATGTCTTTAGGAAAGTTTTATTTGCATGTGATATTCACCATACTGTCTAATGATGTCCACATTCCACAGGGTCACCTGTCTTAGGAATGGGCACAAATAATGGATCTCTTTCAATCAGTTAGCCACATAGCTATCTTCCAAATTTCTTAGCATAGGTAAGTGAGTATGTGCAGTACCACATCAGTTTATTTAAATATTTCAATTTGTATTCCATCAATTCTTGGAGCTTTATGTTTTGACAATGCCTTCAGTGCACCTTAGACTTCTTCCTTCAGTAACATTGATCATATTCTATTTATTAAAATGGTTGAGCAATGATTTTTTTTTTTTTTTTAATTTTTATTGTGGATTGAATGAAAGTTTACAGGGCAGATCATCAGTTTTACATTCTACCATCAGTCAATAGTGTTTCTCTCTATTTGTTTTAGCTCTTTTTTTTTTTTCAATAAATGTTTTATTGTGAATTATGTGATAGTTTACATGGGAGACCATTGGTTTTACATTCATTCTATCATATATCGTTTCATTGCCATAGTTACAATCCCGTCCATGCATCATCAACCAACCAAAGGGTATACCCTGCAAGCCTGCCCCTCCCCTGCCCCTGGTCATCAGGACACAGCTCCTTTCCCTCTCTGGATCTCAAGTCTCAGTCACTCCATCTCTCCGCGTCATCACCTCTGACTCCATCTAAGGCATCACTGCTTCTCTTGGTAGAGTCCCTCTCTACACTCTTCTCCAGTGACGATCCCAGGGACCTCTGCTCTTAGACTGAAAAGTTAATCACTCCCCTCATTGCTATAAAATGTCCACCTTTACATTTCCATCCCTCACAATCAGTCCTGATAACAATTATTTACTATTGTATCACAAGAGACCCATCTGCATTTCATTTCATCAGTCCTTCCTAGACAGGCTGGATACCACTCAATGGAGACTCTACTTTACTCCAGGCCATCTGGATCTAGGTTCCCTCTTGAAAACTTGTAAGCCAGTCACTTCTTGCCTTTGTAGCTGCCCCCCTCCCCACAATTTTGGGTAGCCAATGTCCAAGTTGCCCATCCCTGTCTACTGTTTGTATGGAGGGGGTAGGAATTATTCTTGCAGTAAGGATCTGTTTCCTCTTTTGAGCTACTGCATCCATAGGTGTAGGTCAAGTTCATCAAATTGTATCAGATGACACTTTTTTTCCTCTTCTTTCTTCTTTGGGTTGAACTCTGATCATCCAGTCATTGGAGCCAGGTCAAGTGGGTATTATCTACACTTGTGGGTGTTCTTGCGTCTATCCGTTTTCTTATCAGCTGGACACTTCACTCTCCACTCTAGTCCTCTGTGGCTGTGTCACTGACTCTGAGCCCATGAGTCCCCAGGTTTTGCCACACTGCTGGCTGACCAGTCTCCACCGGGTTCACAGGAGTCTATTGAATGTTGTAGGGCTTAGCTCGCAGCTTCATTGCTGTTTATCCCTCACTTTCGGTTATGGGTGACATGTGTGGTTGCCAATCAGAGTGTGTATTCCCATTGCATCTTAGTCTTGGAATGGATGTCTCCTGTGCAGGCAATTTGCTTGTTCTTGTAGTAACAGTCAGTCTACCTCTATTGTTTTGTATTTTTTCTGAAGGTCTTTCTTTCAAGAAGTATCTTCTGTTTTTCTAGCTGCTCCAGGCTAGTCTGCTTGTCCTTTCAAGTGGAAATCTCCCATCTCTGAAGGTCTGGATGTGGTTCAGGTTTTCACCTATAGTCTTATGTAATGCAGAGGCTTCACAGGCAACCTCCTTCACTGGGCATGTTGTAGCCCCACTTTAGATATTCCAATCAGTAAAAGGCAGAAGACAGACTTACAAGCTTTCTGTGGTGATATTTCTGGCTATTCCTTTCTCTCCCCCTCCACTGTCTATTTTATAATATAATGCACTGAAAACCAAGATTCAAAAGACAGCCAAGCATCTTAACATTATTCTCCCCTTTTCCCCCTTCCAACCATGTCCCAATCTCTGTATCCCAGAGCCCTGTTGTTCCAAGGTTGTGCCTACATCATTATTTATCTCTGTCCCATTTAGCCCATTGAGACCTGTCTAATTGTTCTCCCATCTGCTTTTCTCTGTCATTCCCCTCTCCCTTCTTGTATATTGCCCCCTTCCCCAAGGCCCAAATTTTCCTGTATCTATTCCCTGCCCTGTGATCCACCTTCCTCTCCCTCCCCTAACACTACCTCTACATCCCAGTAATCAGCTAACAATCCACTTTGGTGGATTAGTGTGGGTTCTTTTTCTTAGTCTTTTACAGCAGTGGTCTTATGCTGTATTTCTCCTTTTGTGACTGACTAATTTCACTCATTGGAGCTCTGGTAGTGTAGTGGTTACGAATCGGGCTGCGAACCTTAAGGTCAGCGGTTCGAAACTACCAGCTGCTCCGTGGGAGACAGATGAAGCTTTCTACTCCCATAAAGATTTACACCCTCGGAAACCCTGTACAGGGTCGCTATGGGTTGGAACCGACTCGACGGCACTTAACAACAGCAACAATTTCACTCAACGTAATGTCCTTAAGGTTCATCCATGTTAGGTAGTGACGTTATTTTTCCTTGTGTGTATGTACCACAGCTTGTTTATCCATTCTTCAGTTGATTGGCACTTTGGCTGTCTCCATCTTTTTGCTATTGTAAATAGTGCAGCTATGAACATTGGTGTGCATATATCTTCCCATGTTGTGGCTCGTTTTTCTTGTGGGTAAATACCAAGTAGAGGAATTGCTGGATCGTAGATCATTTCTTTTTTACACAGTGACTGTGTATGCCTTCCATTTTCTTCTTTTTTTTAAATGTTTTATTGTGAATCATGTGATCATTTATATGGGAGAACATTAGCTTTACATTCATCCTATCGTATATTGTTTCATTGCCTGATTCAAGTTCATCAACTTCTATCAGATTACTCTTTTTTACCTCATCTTTCTTCTTCTAGTTGAGCTCTGATTATCCAGCCATTGAAGCCAAGGTCAAGTGGGTATTATCTGCAAGTGTGGGTGTTCTTGTGCATATGCCCTTACTTCTTATCAGCTGGATGCTTCATTCTCCACTCTAGTTTTCTGTGGCTATGTCACTGACTCTGAGTCCAGGATTCTCCAGGTCTTGTCATACTGCTGGCCAACCAGGTCTCCAACCATGTTCACAGGAGTCTATTGAATGTGGTTGTACTTAAATTACAGCTTCATTCCTGTTTTTCCCTTACTTCTCCTTATTGGTGACCCACGTGGTCACCAGTCTGAGAACATGTCTGCTTGTGTATACCCGTTGAGTCTTACTTAGTCTTGGAAGGGGGTTTGCCCTGAGGCGACCCAATCACTTGCTTTGATGTCTGCTGGGTGAGTAACTTTCTTGTTCTTGTAATGTCAATTGAACTGCCATTATTGTTTTGTATTTTTCCTGTCGGTCTTTCTTTCAAGAAATGTCTTCTGTTCTTCTAGCCACTCCAGCATGGTCTGCTTGTCCTATCAAGAGGAAATTTAGCACTTCCGAAGACTCTGAATTTGGTTCAGAATTCTATATATGGTCTTGTGCAGTGCAGTGGCTCTGTAGGAAGCCTCCATCAATGGGGATATTTATCTATTTTAAATATTCCAATCAGTTATAGGCAGAAGATAGACTTACAAGCTTTCTATGGTGATATTTCTGGCTATGCCTTTCTCTCCCCCTCAAGTGTCTATTTTATAATGGTATGCAAGTAGTATCTTCTGTTCTTCTAGCCACTCCATGTTGGTCTGCTTGTCCTTTCAAGTGGGAATTTCCCATCTCTAGAGATCTGGATGTGGTTCAGGCTTCCACCTATAGTCTTATGTATTGCAGAGGC
>NW_006408656.1:187534-188996 GCF_000296735.1 Chrysochloris asiatica
TTTCTGCTGAGAGATCTGCTCTTGGGCTGAGTATCTGTCGGCAGCTTGGTTTTAAGTGGGTACTGTCTCTTTAAATTTCAAGGAGATCTATGCACATACGTAGTAGAACCCTCCAAGGGTGGGGCTGGAGTATCCTCCAGCTCAGGCACCCCTATAGTCACCAGAATGGAGGTACGCACACAGCAAGGGACCAACGAAAAGATACCAAAAAATAGAAAAAAAAATGAATGGCCACATCTCTATCTCTGCAGCTCTGTCAGGAGTCCATGGCTGCTCTGATCCTTTCCCCGCCTGGCCCCACACAAAATGGCAGCTCCTGGAGCAGCTGAGCGTCCCGAACCAGGAAGCAATTGATTTCTTGCTTCTGCCACAAATTCCCCAGCTTAAGTTTTCCAACCTTCTAGATTTTCCTTTATATGTGGTTCAGAGTACTGGGACCATTCCCTGAGCCTTCTTGGTCCTGTATTCTGTGTTGTTCTTGGCAGAGCTCATCACTACACTTCCACCCGATCTGCCATCTTTTGCCTGAAGTCCAAAAGTTGCTTATTTTGCTTATTGGAAGATAGGCAATGTTTTCTGCTGGTATAAACCAGCTAGTAATTTACAGTACTGTACTGGAACAATAAAATTACTAATATTCCTATAGCATATTTTCTTGCTTTTGGAAAGTAATTTATGATAATCCTCTGGAATAATTCACTTCAGCTTTTTCATTTTAAAAAGTCGATTACAGTGGTATGTTTTACTGCAAATGATTAGTGCTTTTGACACACTACTCCCCTAAGAATATTATCTCTCTTTTTTAAATTATTTTTTAATGGGATCTCTTGAGACTGTAGTAAGTAGGAAACTATAAAACTTTTCAATGAAATTGACTTTCACTAATGTTACATTTCTTTACTTGAAAGACTTCCTTACATCAGAAGATTTCCTGATCTTTTCCCATTTCTTACTTTCTATTTTATTTTATTTTTATAATATTTATATATTTTGAAGTTTTTGTGTGATAGCTCTCAGTTGTAATGCTTTTCATAGTGGTTATTAAGAGCAAAATTTCACAAAATTCCACTTACCCAGAAGGGAACTTGAATATCCATTGAAATTGCTGATATTTTATCCCAAGTGACATAGTGGGTATGAATTTAAGGGAAAATCGAAAGTATTTAAAGAGACCCAATATGAACATATTGTCTTTTCTCACCAAAAAAGGTTAATACATTTATAATACATCTACATACTGGAACACTAAAAACAATGACCTCTTTTTTATTTAGAAGTGAGAAAAGCTATCATTAATTATATTAATACACATTCCTAGTTTGCACACATAGAGAAATAATAGATTTCAAAAAGGTAAGTCAGCTATAATAATTTTTTACTTCAAAATCATAAATTAAGATAAAACACTTTTAATGGAAGAGTAATTTTATGGTTGTGTATATAGTAAATATACTCATATAAT
>NW_006408656.1:191491-192184 GCF_000296735.1 Chrysochloris asiatica
ATTGTTGTCTCCCTAACTTATGGCAGCTGTATCTTTATGTATATAAAACCATCTGCAAAAGAAAGAGTGACTGTATCCAAAGGTGTAGCTTTGCTTTATACCTCTGCTGCACCTTTATTAAATCCTTTCATTTACACGTTAAGGAACCAGCAAGTGAAAGAAGTCTTCTGGGATGTATTACAAAATACTATATATATTTCAAAAAAAAAAACTTTAAAATATCATACAAAATACCACTTTACAGTTGGAAAATACACTTTACTGGGAAAATATTTGATACATGTGTTTTGATTATGTTTATTTATCTCAGTTATCTCATATTCATAGTTCAAAATATGTTACTCTGCTACAGTATACTTATTTCCTTTCATTTGAATTTTTTTTTCTTGCAAATTGAGTGAAGGTTTACAGAGAAGATAATCAGTTTAACAAGCACCTAATCATGCATTTGGTTTTATCTTAATGACTGCAAACCCCTCCATGAACCAACAATTATCTCACTTCCTCCCTGTGGCTCATATTTCCATTCTACCCTCCTTCTCATACCTTACACAAATGGTGCCCTTCTGATCTTGTATGATTGACCATTCCATGGTGAACATACCTTACTAGTTTTGTTGTCTCCCCTATTGTTGTTGTTGTTGTTAAGTGCCGTCGAGTCGGTTCCGACCCATAGCGACCCTATACAGGGTT
>NW_006408656.1:193001-207299 GCF_000296735.1 Chrysochloris asiatica
ACTGGACTTCAAAGTGGGTTTGAAATGCAAGGTAGGTGGTTCAAGCTCACCAGTGACTCCTTGGAAATCCTATATATGTAGATATATAGATATAATATAGATAAGATGTATATATAATATGAGTTTTGTTCCACATTTTTTTCTACTCAATCTGGGAACTTCTATTGTCATCCCTTTCAGAGCAGTTGGTAGTTGTAGCTGGGCACCATCTTGTTCTTCTTTTCTGATGTTCACTTGTTCCATTAGTAAATTGCACTAATTGGTTCCAGACATCTTCAATTATCATAACTCTTCTATCTTCCACACATGGAAAGACCATGCACATTACATGAGCTTTTACCATTTCAGAGGCTACTCACCTAAATAGCATGTAGAACATTGGTTTGTAGACTTTGTTATGCCAGTTGACCATGGTGTCCTTTTGAGACTATGGTCCTGAGCCCCCAGGCCCAGCAACCATTGCCTTGATATTTTTAAAAAATAACTAAGACATTTTCATCATTTTGCCCACTAAGTGTGCTCCACCACATTCATAGGTATGTTTACAGCAAAGGTAAATATCCAAGTACAAACATTCTCTTTCGAATCCTTTATCTATTTATGGGTATACTCTCACTCTTCCTCCCATACCTGTTCAGCCTGTGTATCTGACCATATATATACCCACATAACATTGTTGTTACAAGGATGTTTATATAACACTATTTACTTCTATCCCCTTTAGCCCTTACATACCTCCCTTTGTCTTCACCTACCTTCATCATTCTTCTGTCAACCTCCCTCTTTTTGTATACTGCCCTCCCCATCACCTGAGTTAACATGTGTCTACCCTCTACTTAAGAAATTACTCTCCCTTCATTCTCACTGTTGGTAATCACCAAAAAAATGTTTCTTTTAGAATTAAAACCTTCTATTGAGGTTTTACAATAATGGTCTCATACAATACTTCTTCTTTTGTGATTGACTAATTTCACTCAGAATAATGTCTTCCAGGTTCATTCATGTTATGAGATGTTTTGCAGATTCATCATTATTCTGTAATTTTGAAAAGTTTCCATTGCCTTTATGAACCAAAGTTTGTTTATCGGTTCTTCCATTGGTGGCCATTTCTACTGCATCAAACTTTTTGCTGTTGTGAATAGTGCTGCAAAAAACATGTGTGTGCATATATCTACTCGTGTCCTGACTTTTATTTCTTGGGGATAGATACCAGTATAGGGATTCTGGTTCATAAGGCATTTCTATTTCCAAGATTTTGAATAAGTATCATACCATTTTAGACAGTAATTTAACCATTTTACAACTTACCAGCAATGTAATAGGGTCCCAGTCTCTCCATGCCCTCTTCAGCATTTGTTGTTTTATGAATTTTGAGCTTTGATATTAATGCTGGGGTGAGATATCTCATTGTTTTGATTTGCATCTCTCTAATGACCATGACTCATCTGTCAGTTTGTCTTACTGTGGTGGCTTGTGAGTTGCTGTGATTCTGAAAGCTATGCCATCAATATTTTAAATACCAGCAGAGTCACACATGGTGGACAGGTTTCTGATGAGCTTCTAGACGAAGACAGACTAGGAAGAAGGAGTGATAAACTACTTTAGAATATTTAGTCACTGAAAACCTTATGAATAGCAGAGAAACAAACTCTGTCAGATATAGTGCCAGAAAATGAGCCCCTCAGGTTGGAAGGCACTCAAAATGCAAGCAGGGAAGAGCTGCCTCCTCAAAGTAGAGTTGACCATGATAACACGAATGGAGAAAAGCCCGTGGGAGAAAAACCTGTGGAACATTCATTTGCTGATGGGGCACAAATCAAAATGAAGAGAAACAGCTGTAAACATCCATTGAAAATCAGAACATGGAATGTATGAAGTGTAAATCTCGGGAAATTGGATGTTGTCAAAAATTAAATGGAATGCATAACATTGATATCTTAAGCATTAGTGAGCTGAAATGGACTGGTATTGGCCATTTTGAATCTGATGACCACATGGTATACTATGCCGGAAATGACAAATTGAAGAAGAATGGTGTTGTATTCATTATCAAAAAGAATGTATCCAGACCAGTCATAAGGTACAACACTGTCTGTGATAGGATAATATCCTTGCTCCTACAGAGAAGACCCGTTAATACCACTATTATTCAAATTTACACACCAACCACTAAAGCCAGTGTGGATGAAATAGAAGAATTCCACCAACTTCTTCAATCTGAAATTGATCAAACACGCTATCAGGATGTATTGTTCATTACTGGTGATTGTATTGCAAAAGTTGGGAGCAAAGAGGAAGGATCAGTAATAGGAAAACATGGCCTTGGTGATAGAAATGATGCTCGAGAATGCATGAAAGAATTCTGAAAAATCAATGATATGTTCATTTCAAATACTTTCTTTAGATAGCATAAGAGATGACTATACACATGGAGCACACGAGATAGAATACAAAGAAATCAAATTTGACTACATCTGCAGAAAGAAACAATGGAGAAGTGCCATATCATCAGTGAAAACAAGGCCATGGGCAGACTATAGAATAGACCATCAATTATCATATGCAAATTCAAACTGAAGTTGAAGAAAATGAAAACAAGTTCACAAGAACCTAAATATGAACTTGAATGTATCCCACCTAAATTTAGAGATCTTGTGAAGAACGGATTTAATACATTAACACTAAAGACAGAAGACCAGAAGAGTTGTGGGATGACATCAAGAACATCATACGTGAAGAAAGCAAAAAGTCATTAAGAGGACAAGAAAGAAGGAAAAAGTCAAAATGGATGTCAGAAAAGATACTGAAACTTACTCTCCAGTGTAGAGATGCTAAAGCAAATGGAAGAAAAGAGGAGCTACAAGAGCTGACCGGAAAATGTCAAAGGTTATCTCGAGAAGATAAAGCCAAATATTACAACAAAATGTGCAAAGATCTGGAATCAGAAAACCAAAAAGGAAGAACGTGCTCAGTATTTCTCAGGCAGGGGAACTAAAGGAAAAATGCAAGACTCAACTTGCATTACTGCAAGATTCTCTGGGCAAATTACTGAATGATGCAGAAAGCATCAAGAGAAGATGGAAGGAACACACAGGGTCGCTGTACCAAAAGGAAATGGTTAATGTTCAACCGTTTCAAGAGGTAGCATATGATCAAGAGCCAAGGTGCATTGAAGGAACTGGCAAAAAACAAGGCACCAGGAGTTGATGAAATAAAAACTGAAATCTTTCAAGAAAGTGAGGTGGCACAGAAGTCACTGACTCATCTATGCCAAGAAATTTGGATGACAACTATCTGGCCGACTAATTGGAAGAGATCTGTATTTGTGCTCATTCCAAAGAGAGGTGACCCGGTGGAATACGGAAATCATCGGACAATCTCTTTGATATCCCATGAGAGTAAAGTTTTACTAAAGGTAACACAGAAACAGCTGCAAGCATACATTGACAGCGAATTTCCAGAAGTTCAAGCCAGATTCAGAAGAGGCCGTGGAATGAGGGATATCATTGCTGATGTCCAGTGGATCTTGGCTGAAAGCAGAGACTATCAGAAAGATGGATATCTGTGTTTTATTGGCTGTGTAAAGGCTTTTGATTGTGTGGATCATGACAAGCTATGGACAACATTGCGAAGTATGAGTATTTCGAATTGTGCTCATGAGGAATCTGTATATGGACCAAGAAGCAGTTGTTCAAACAGAACATGGGAACACTGGATGGCTTGAAATTAAGAAAGGTGTGTGACAAGGTTGTATTCTTTCACCATACTTATTCAACCTGTATGCTGAGCAAATAATAAGAGAAGCTGGGTTCTATGAAGAAAAATGTGGCATCCTGCGATATGCAGATGATACAACCTTGCTTGCTGAAAGTGAAGAAGACTTGAAACATTTACTGATGAAGATCAAAGAACACAGCCTTCAGTATGGATTGCATCTCAATATCAAGAAAACAAAAATTCTCACCACTGGACAACATTCTTATCAACAAAGAAAAGATTGACGTTGTCAAGGACTTCATTCTTCTTGGATCAACTATCAACACTCCTGGAAGCAGCAGTCAAGAAATCAGAGGACACATTGCATTAGGGAAATCTGCTGCACAAGACCTTTTTAAAGTGTTGAAGCACAAAGATGTCAGCTTGAGGACTAAGGGGCGCCTGACCCAAGCCATGGTATTTTCAATAACCTCATATGCATGCAAAAGCTGGACAGTGAATAAGGAAGATCGTAGAAGAATTGATGCCTTTGAATTATAGTGTTGGAGGAGAATACTAAAAGTGCCATGGGCTGCCAAAAGAACCAATAGATCCATTTTGGAAGAAGTGCAGCCAGAATGCTCCTTAGAGGCCAAGATGGCCAAACTTCTTCTCTCATACTTAGGACATGTTGTCAGGAGGGAACAGTCACTGGAGAAGGATATCATGCTTGATAAGATGGAGGGTCAGAGAAAAAGAGGAAGACCCCCATTGAGATGGATTGGCCAGGTGGCAGCATTGATGGACTCAAGTGTGGCAGTGGTAGGGAGTTGGCCCAGGATCGGACATTGTTTCATTCTGCTGTGCATGGTGTCGCTATGAGTCGGTTCCAACTCGATGGCACCTAACAACAACAACAACAAAACAATGGCTAAGGGGGCCTGGTGTGGAGTTGTGTGTTAGTATCTCAGACTGTAAAGCCACTTGCAATGCAATGTTGGTGGTTCAAGCTCACTAGCTGCTACTCAGAAACCCTATACAGGGTTGCTATGGGTCAGAACTGACTCAACAGCACTTAACAACAACAACAATGGCTAATGGGTGTGAACATTTCTTTATGTCTTCCTTGGTGAAGTGTCTGTTCATATTCTTTGCCCATTTATTTTTTAACTTTTTATTGTGAATTGAGTGAAGGTTATAGACAAGATCATCAGCTTTACATTCAACAAATCATATACTTTGTCTGCTTAATCTCAAAGACTACAATCCTCCTCCATGCAACAACAGTTATCATGCTTTCTCCATGTGATTCCATTAACATTCCACCAACCTTCCTATTCCTTCTCAGTGTTGTCCTTAGGCATATACTGCTCTTTTGATTTTGAATGATCACCCATTCCAAGGTGAGCATACCTTGCTAATGTTGTTGCCCACCCCACCCCAATATATCTATCTATAAATTGACTGAAAATTGGGCAATGAGAGTGATCTCCGTTCCTGACCTGAAAGGTAGTTGGAAAGATTTCTCCAGTATCTTTCTGTCAAATAAACCTGGTCTTTTTTTAATTTATCAATTTGTTGTTGTTGTTGTTGTTCCACATTTTCTCCCACTATCCAAGATTCTCTAATGTGATCCCTTTCAAGGCAGTTGATAGTCAATAGTCATAGCCAGGCACTGCCTAGTTCTTCTTGTGTGAGAGTCGTGGACATTGATGTTCATATGTTCCATTAGTCCATTGGGTTAATTGATTGCAAGCCTCTTCAGTTCTTATCACACTTCTTTATTCTACATATGGAAACACCAATAGATGAACTTTAGACAGTTGCTCACAAACTTTCAAGATCCCAGATGCTACTCACCCAAGCAGGATGTAGAGCATTGTGCTTGTAGACTACGTTATGACAATTGACCATAATGTACCATGAAACTATAGTCCTGAGCCCCCAGGATCATCAATTCATTGCCTTAAGATGCTTGATAATATCTCAGAAGTTTTCATCAATTTGTTTGCTGTATGCTCTACCACAGTCATAGTTGTGTTTGCATGAAAGGTTAATGGTGGTGATGGTTATGTGCTATGAACTTGGTTCCAACTCATAACAACCCTGCATGTGGTTTCAGTGGCTGTATATCTTTATGGGAGCAGACAGCCTCATCTTTCTCCCATGGAACAGCTGGTAATTTCAAACTGCTGACCTTAAGGTTAGCAGCCTGATGCATAACCACTACATTACCAGAACTCCTTTGAAAGGTAAATACTCATATACAAATATCCTCTTTCAAATGCTTGTATATTTGTGGGATATATAAGTATATATCTCACTCTTCTTTATTTACCCATTCAGCCTATATCTCAATCCATGTATCTACACACAGAACATTGTTGTTCCAAGATTGTATATATACCACTATTTACCTCTATCCCTTTTAGCCCATGCATAATGTCTTGTGTCTTCACCTGTCTTCATTATTCATTTGTCACCTTTCTTCTTCTTGTTTATTTCCCTCCCACTTCTTGCATTGGGTTGTTTGTCTTTTTCTTGTAGAGGTATTGTAGTTTTCTATACATTTTAGAGATTAGTTCCTTGTCTGATATGTCATTGAAACAACATCTTTTCCCAGTTTGTGGGCTCTCTTTTTACTCTATTAGCAAAATCTTTTGATACACATAAGTGTCTAATTTTTAGGAGATTCCAGTCATCTATGTTTTCTTTTACTGTTTGGGTATTTTTTAAAATAATGTTTGACATTGTACTTATTCCATGTATTAGAATCCTTAAGTTTGTTCCTGGAGTCCTGATGTGTTGCTCTCCTGAATTGCAAAGTCATTTTGAACTGCAAGGTCGATGGTTCAAGCTCACCAGTCACTCTTTGGAAACCCTATACAGGGTCACTATGAGTGAGAACTGACTCGATGGCACTTAACAACAACAAGAAGTTTGTCCCTAGTTTTTAATTAATAATATTTATAAGTTCTGGTGTGGCTATGTGGGTTAATGCACTGGACTGCAAAGTCTGTTTGAACTGCAAGGTCGGTAGTTTAAACTCACCAGCCTCTCCTTGGAAGCCCTATTCAGGGTCAGTGGGTCAGAACCAATTTGACTGCACTTAACAACAACAACAAAAGTTCTAGGTTTCCATTAGGGTCTTTGATTCACTTTGAGCTTATTTTTGTATATGGTGTGAGATCTGGGTCTTGTTTCATTCTTATGCACATGGATTTTCAGTTTTGCCATTACCATTTGTTAAAGAGATGATCTCTTCCCCATTTCAAGTGTTTTGATCCTTTGTTAAACATCAGCTGACTGTATGTGGATATATGACGGATGCCATCCAGCCAAGGAAGAGAACAGTGAGAAGACTTATGCATGAAAAGTTCATTGTTTAGCAAAGCAACAATGAATGTCCCCTTGGTTGGCAAAGCCACAAGGGATGATTCATGCAGGGGGCCCTGTGGTTTCTAGCTTTTCCTTGGAAAAATAGTTTATTTCTGATTTCCTTACAAGAAGTTTTAGAAAATCTTGCATAATCATTAGACACTTTAAACAAACCTCACGTTATAATAGTTTCCTTTCACATTAACATTAACTTCCATACCATATTCAATCTTATGTAGTTATAAAAATTAATTTTTACATTAACAATAAGTTTTAACGTTACAGATAACCGCACTAGCTAAAGTTTCAGCAATTCAAGCTTAAAATTGTAAGAAACATTCCATGTAGTTTTAGTCAAGGACATTTAGGCCTTTAGAAAGCAGTTTGGAGACAGTCAAGGGCAGTGAGAGCTTGGGAACAGAGGTAGGAATTTGATTAGAAGTTTTGAGAAATTGTTAGCATGAGACAATTACTGCTTTGTTCTTAACTAGGAAACTTTAGGATACTTTTATGTTCTTGTTTTTATTGTTTGATCAATTATATGTATGACAAGTTATAGTAAAAATTACGTTTTTGATTGTGAGCTGTAACTAATGAATCTATAGAAAGTAATAGATGTTGGTAAAGTTAGAAGTTAAGTTGTAGAACTTTGTTTAAAATTAACCTGATATTTAAAAAGGATTAGAGAAAAACAAATCAAGGCTAAACTAGACATTTTAGGGAGGATTAGAGAGAAACAGTGTCACTCACAGAAGGCAGATGTTATCAAGTTAACTAAGGAGTAACTAAGGAATATAGAGATGCAGGAATGTTTGGTGACCTTGTGTTCCTCTTGTAACTTTGATGTAACAATATAGTATTTGATTGATTGGTAACTGCTTGTACATGACTATTGTGACATCATAGTATATTCTAAATGGGATAGAAGCAGCAACAATTTTGAAATAAAGAGAAGTCAGTCAGAGAGTCATCATTGCCACCATCTGCCTAAGACGCAAAACGACCCATTGACTCTGTGTGTTTTTTCACCAAATCCGTACTACCCTCCAAGCTCTCACAAATTGTCGGGGCTGGTCACTGACAGATGTATTTACTTCTGGGTTCTCAATTCTGCTCCATTAATCTGAGTCTACACTGTGGCTGTATAGTAGATTTTTAGAACAGAAAATGAGAGGACTTCAACTTTGTTCTTCTTGAGCAATGCTTTGCTTACTTGAGGTCACTTTCTTTTTCATGTAAATTTAGCGATTATTTTTTCTACCTCTTTAAAATATGACATTGGAATCTGGATTTGGATTGCAATATATCTGTAGACTGCTTTGGATAGTGTTGATATTTTTACAATGTGAAGTCTTCCTTTCCATGAGCATGGTATATTCTTACATTTTGTAAGTCTCTTTTGGTTTCTTGTAGTAGTTTTTTTGTAGTGTTCTTTGTATACGTATTTTGTTTCTCTGGTCAGATTAATTCCTAAGTATTTTATCTTTTGGGTGTCTATTACAAATTTCATTTTTAGAACTGTTTGCTAATTTCTTTTTCGGAATATCTTTACTAGTGTAGAGGAATCTAACTGATTTTTGTATATTTATCTTGTACCCTGCCATTTTGCTGAATCTTTCAATGAGTTCCAAAAATTTCTTACTCAGTAGTTGGGATTTTCTATGTATAGTATCATATCATCTGCAAATAGAGAATTTACTTCTTTTTTGATAATTTTTAGTTGATTTTTTATTTTTTAATTCACTTTTAAGAAGTAAAGATCATTGTTGTTGTTGTTGTTATCTGCTAACGAGTTGGTTTAGATCCATAGCGACCCTGCACAGGATTTCCAAGGCTGTAAATCTTTACAGAAGCAGAAAGCCTCATCTTTCTTCTATGAAACTTCTGGTAGTTTCAAACGGCTGACCTTGCAGTTAGCAGCCCAATTCATAACCACTACGCTACCAGAACTCCTTAAAGATTATTGTACCATACCCTAATTATTTACATTAGACCTCTTTAGAAATGTTCAGGGGAAACTTTCTAGTTGGAAGACAATTAAAAAACTAAGGACTCTATAGATCATATTCTTATGTGTCTTTGGTCATGATTTTTGCATAAAAAACAAAACTAATATGTCTAGATCAAAGTTTCTCAACCTTAGCACTAGTAACATTTTGAGTCTTTGTTTTGTATGGCTGTCTTTTCAACAAATTATATTGAAAATTCAGCCTCTTCATAAGCAAAATTATCAACCAAGATTCATACCCCACATTATGAATACAGAAATTACTGACCAATGGATCAGAGATATAAATGTAAACCTAAGAATAATACTTCTAGGAGAAAACAAGTGCTACCTTGACCTATATATACCATGATCAATAACAGAAACATGTCATAAATTTGGCTCCAAAATTGACAACTTCTGCTTTTATATTTAAGTGACTAAAAAGACAATTACAGATTTGGAGAAAATATTTATATCTCATACATTTCATCTTAAAAAAGACTTTTTTAAGATACACATTTAAACAACCAGTTCACTAGAGCAAATATAAGAATGGAAAATAAGCATAATGAAGAGACCAACAACATTAGTCACCAGATAAATTAACTTGAAATCACTATTAGATACAAATGTATACATTTTATAATTGCTAAAACCAGAAATAACGTCATATGGATGTGAAAGTTGGACAGTGAATAAGGAAGATCGTAGAAGAATTGATGCCTTTGAGTTGTGTTGGACGAGAATACTAAAAGTGCCATGGACTGTCAAAAGAACCAATAGATCTGTTTTGGAAGAAGTGCAGCCAGAGTGCTCCTTGGAGGCCAGAATGGCTAAGCTTCATCTCACATACTTTGGACATATTGTCAGGAGAGAACGGTCGCTGGAGAAGGATGTCATGGTGGGTAAGATGGAGGGTCAGAGAAAAAGAGGAAGACCTCAACGAGATGGATCAGCCAGGTGGCATCATTGATGGTGTCAAGTGTGGCAACGGTAGTGAGGTTGGCCCAGGAACAGACATTGTTTCATTCTGCTGTGCATGGGGTCACTATGAGTTGGTTCCAACTTGATGGCATCGGACAACAACAGCACAAAACCAGAAATATATTATAATATCAAGTATTGGAAAAATGTTGAGAAACTAAAACTGTCATTCACTTCTATTGAGACGGTAAAATTTTACAGTCACTTTGGAGAACAGTTTGGCAGCTTCTTGTAATGTTAAACTCCCTATTACCATTCCTATTCATCAGAGTTTGGACTTTCTAGTTAGTAATTAGACAAGATAAGGAAATGAAAGTTATGTAATTTGAAAAAGAAGAAACAAAATTGATCAATTATGTAGAAAAGTCCAAAGAATCAACAAAACACAAATAAAACCTCCTTTAATTAATGAAAATAAAGGATACAGTATTAATATACAGGTTTTCATCCATACCATTGATGAACAATTAGAATCTGAAATTAAACTCACACCACCACTTACACTAGCACCAGAAAAAATAGAGAGGTAAAGGAGGAAGGAGAGGAAAAAAGAAATTATAGAAGTAAAGGAAAAAGAGAGGAAGACTTAAGCATAAATCTAACAAAATATGTACATAATCTATATGAGAAAAACTAGACCTTTAATGGCCGAAATCATAGAAAAATCTAAATAAAATGCCTCTTAACATAAGCATCAGCAAACATCCTGCAATTAGTAAACAATCTGGGATACAAAGTTAATATACTAGTTTCTATTGTTTTCCTACAAACCATTGATGAACAATTGGAATTCTAAATTAAAATCATATCATCACTTACATTAGTAACAGCAAAGGAAAAAGGGAGATACAGGAAGGAGCATAGTAGACCTTGAATTCTACTGGCCCAGCAGATTCCCTTGCAAACCATTTTTTTTTTAATGTTTTATTGTGAATTATATGATAGTTTACATGAGAGAAACTCAGTTCCATATTCATTCCATTGTATATCATTACATTGCCATGTTTCCAATCCCCTCCATGCATTGTCTTCTGACCAAAAAGCATATCCTAGAAGCCCGTGCTCTACACTCCCCTCTCCTCCCTCAGTCTTCGGCCCACAGTTCCTCTCCCTCTCTGCATCCAAAGTCCCCAGCCGCTTCATCCCTCCATGTCATCATCTCTGTCTCCATCTCAGGCATCCCTGGTTCTCTGGGTGGGGTCCCGTTCTCGGCTCTTATCCATTGGTGGTCCCAGAGACCTCCAATCCTAGACTGGAGAAATAGTCTCTCTCTTCCTTGCTACAAAACATCTACCCCTGCATTCCCAACACCCACAATCCATCCTGTAACCATTATTCATTACAGTATTGCACGTAACCCATCTGTATTTCATTTCATCAGCTCCACCTAGACAAATTGGATAGTACTCACTGGTGATTCTGCCTTCCTCCATGCCCCCTAGCTCTAGGTTCCCTCTTGAAAGCTTGTAAGCCAGTTACTTCTTGCCTTTGTAGTTCCTCCCTCCCCATTTGGGTATCCAATGCCCAAGTTGCCCCTCTCTGTCCACTCTGTGTGTGGAGGGGGTGGGAATGTTTCTTGCTGTAAGGATTTATCGCCTCTTTTGTGTCATTGCATTCGTATGCATGGGTCAAATTTATCAGCTTGGATCAGCTCAATCTTCTTTCCATCACCACCACCCCCTTCTTTCTTCTCCTGGTTGAGCTCTGATCATCCAGTCATCCAGTCCCGGTCACGTGGGTGTCATCTGCAAGTGTGGGTGTTCTTGTGCACATGCCCTCTCTTCCCATCAGCCGGCAGCTCCATTCTCCACTTGAGTCCTCCGTGGCCACGTCACTGACTCTGGGCCCAGGAGTCCTCAGGTCTCCTCGCACTGCTTGCCAACCAGGTCCCCAACTGGGTCCACAGAAGCCCTCTGAATATTGTGAGGCTTAGCTCGCCCGCTTCATTGCTGCCTTTACCTCATTTCTCCCCAACAGTGATGTGTGTGTTTACCAATCTGAACGTGCATTTCCACCAAGTCTCAGTTTGAGGGGGGGGTGCTACGTTGGTGGGACCCAACCGACTGCCCCAATGTCTCCTAGGGGAGCGACCCGTTTGTTCCCATAGTAGCAGTCCATCTGTCTCCATTGTGTCGTATTTTTCCTGTAGGTCTTCCATTCAAGACATATATTTTGTTCTTCTCACAGTTCCCTTCAAGTGGGGATTTCTCATCTCTGGTGATCTGGATGTGTGCAAGCCATTTTTTATATTGGATTTCATTAAATTTTTTTAAGCCACTCTAATGAGACTAAGACTAATGTATTACTGAGAGAACTTGTCTGCAGTGATTCACTGATTTCAAAGACAAGTCCAAAGACATTTTGTTTGAAATAATTCCATACATGTATGAACTAGAATGCTAATAGCAATACTTTTTAGCTTACCCTTGTATCTATAAATAAATAAAACTATATATATATATATAATCTGAGTCCTGGTATGGCACTGTACGTTAAGCTCTGAACTGATAACCAAACCAAAAAGTCACCAATTGGAATTTTGTCAGATAGTGCCAGAATATTAAATATTTTAAAATTATGAATAGTGGGGAAGGGCTGCCCTTCAAATTAGAGTTGACCTTGATGATGTGAATGGAGTAAACCTTTTGGAACTTTCATTTGTTAATGGTACACAACATCATACTTAAAGATATATCTTGAAATGTTCTTTACAATCAGTATTTCTCAAGCTGAAATAGCTGATGAAATTCAAGCCTCAACTTGAAACACTGAAGGATTCTATGGGCAAAATATTGAATGATGTAGACAGCATCAAAAGACAATGGAAGAGAGGTGACGCGGTGCTTCCCTGACCAGGCAACTAAGGTAGGGAAGTCTCTGGGGAAAAAGGGCAGAATCTCACATAGGAAACCTCTGTCTAGCAGACAGACAGCCTTTGAACAAACATAAGATCTTATATTTCAACAGTCTGAACTCATTTTTTTAATAGATCAAATTGCTGACGAATTACAGACATTTTAAGCTTTTGCCTGCCTGCACGTGGCTCCCGCTTCTGCACCCACGCCGGCAAGTTCCTCTGCCCCCTGCAGACACTGGAATGCAGGACGAGAGCAACCCCACTTAGGAAGCTGCATTTCCAGAGAAAAGAAAGCATAAACTAACAAAGCCAAACAAATAGAGAGGGATATCAGCATGGATATCAGGAAATTTGGGGTACCCACGATGCAGAGAGACTGAGAGAGGCATTCTTTATGTCATCAAATATGGACACTTCCTCCCACCAGCCATTACCCCAGCCCTCTACAGCCCCAGCCTAGACCAGCCATCTGCCAAGTCACCGAGGCTGAGGAACACCCAAGTCACAAGACCGCCCACTGAGGCCAAGGCCCTCCCAAGGCCCAGACACTCCCACTGAAGCCAAGACCTGCCCTTAAGCCCAACCTGCCCACAGACTTGTCACAAAGGCCCAGGCCCAACCAAGGCCCAAATCACATACCCGCCGCCGCCGAGGTCCAGGGCCCCCAAGGCCCAATACGCCACGCAGCCAGGTTGCTGAGGCCCAGTGCCCCTGAGACCCAACCCGCCCGCCCGAGGCCCAACCCTCCTGCAGCCCAGTCGCTTGACTTCCAGGCCCCGAGAGGCCCAACCCGCCCGCACGAGGCCCAAACCGCCCACCCGAGGCCCAACCCTCCTGCAGCCCGGTCGCTGACATCCAGGCCCCCAGAGGCCCAAACTGCCCACCCTAGGCTCAACCCACACGCCCGAGGCCCAAATGGCCCGCCGCTGAGGCCCAAGCCCAACTGAGGCTCAAAAAATTACTCTGAGTTAAGCAATAAGAAGCGTGAAAAGGCAAGGCCACATCTTGATCACATATTCCTGGAGATAATCAGAAAACATAAAAAATTACCAAAACACATACTTAATTAATTATTAGGGCCACAGATAAACATGAAACATGCCCAAGAAGCAAAAGCAGATGACCATATCGGCACATGTCCAGAAAAAAGATAAAATAGCTGAGACAAATGAACCAGAAGTAGACCTTCTCTCCATGCTGGAAGGAGGGCAGACCTTGGAGATACCTGAGAAAGAATCCAGGAAATGATTATAAAATGTCTCAAAACACTTTACAATGGAGTTGAGAAAAATAAGGAAGAAGTCAGGAAAGTGCTACAGGAACAATCAAACAAGATAGATACAGCAGTGGTAACAATCCAAAACCTACAGAAAGAGGTCCAAACAATCAACAA
>NW_006408656.1:209099-209638 GCF_000296735.1 Chrysochloris asiatica
ACAACCAGAAAGAAACTTGACAAAGACACAGAAGAACTAAACAACACAATCAACCAACTGGACTTTATAGATGTGTACAGAGCATTCAACCCTACGACTACACAATACACATTCTTTTCCAGTGCCCATGGAACATTCTCCAGAATAGACCATGTTTTAGGCCACAAAACAAGTCTTCATAAATTAACAAATATCAAAATACTACAAACCATGTTCTCAGACCACAATGCTATTAAATTAGAAATCAACAATAGAAAAACCAAGGAAATCAAGACAAATACATGGAAACTGAACACCACCATGCTGAAAAGCAACTGGGTAGTAGAAGAAATCAAACGTGAATTTGCAAAATTTTTCGAAATCAATAAGAACGAAAACAAACATACCAAAATCTTTGGGACACGGCAAAAGCTGTGCTGAGAGGACAATTTATTGCAATAAATGCACACATCCAAATAGAAGAAAGAACTAAAATTAACACATTAACACGGCATCTACAACAATTAGAAACAGACCAACAGAGGGAACCCACAGTCACC
>NW_006408656.1:211151-224247 GCF_000296735.1 Chrysochloris asiatica
AGGAAAAATGGAGGCAGATGGGCTGTTACTACAAGAATAAGCAAATTGCTACCCTAGAAAACATCAAGGCAAGTGGCCAGGTCCTCTCAATGCAAAGCCCCTTCCAAGACTAAGACTCAATGGAAATACACGCTCTGATTGGCGACCACACACATCACCATTGGGGGGAAGTGGGGTAAAAGCAGCAATGAAACGGCAAGGTAAGCCCTACAATGTTCAGTGGACTTCTGTGGACCCAGTTGGGGATATGGTTGGCACCGGTGTGAAGAGGCCTGGGACTCTTGGGCGCAGAGACAGTGGTGTGGCCACGGAGGACTCAAGAGGAGAGTGGAGCTACTGGCTGACGGGAAGAGAGGACATATGCAGATGATACCCACGTGACCTGGACCAGATGACTGGATGATCGGAGCTCAATCAGGAGAGGAAAGAAGAGGGGGAAAAAAAAAAAAAAAAGAGTGAGCTGATACAGTCTGATGAACTTGAACTATACCTATGGAGCAGCAACTCAAAAGAGGGAACAAATCCTCACAGCAAGAAACATTCACACACACACACACACACACACAAAGTGGACGGAGAAGGGCAGCTTGGACATTGGATACGCAAATGGGGATGGGGGGGGACTACAAAGACAAGAAGTGACTGGCTTACAAGCTTTCAAGAGGGAACCTAGTGCTAGGGAGCAGAAGGCAGAATCTCCAGAAGGTACTATTCAATCTGTCTGGGCGGAGCTGATGAAAGGAGATACAGATGGGTAACTCGTGATACTGTAGTGAATAATGCTTATCAGGATGGATTATGAGGGTTGGAAATGCAAATGTAGAAGTTTTGTAACAAGGAAGGGAGTGATTGATTTTCCAGGATAGGAACGGAGGCCTCTGGGACCATCAATGGAGAAGAGCCAAGAGCGGGACCCTACCCAGAGAAACAGAGATGCCTGAGATGGAGACAGGGATGATGACGTGGAGTGATGAAATGACTGGGGACTTTGGACCCAGAGAGGGAAAGGGATTGTGGGCTGAAAACTGGGGGGAGGAGGGGGAAGTGTAGGGAGTGGATTTCTGGGATATACCCTTTGGGTGGTTGAGGATGCATGGAGGGAATTGGAACCATGGCAGTGAGATGATATATGATGGGATGAATGTAAAACTAAAGTTTTTCCATGTAAACTATCATATAATTCACAATAAAGCATTAAAAAAAAAAAAAGACAATGGAAGAAATATGCAGTCATTGCACCAAAAAAAATAATGGTCACTGTTCGACCACTTTAAGAGGTAGCATATGATCAAGTGCCAATGTTAAAGGGTTAAAGGGACACAACTCAAAATGAGAAGAAACAGCTGAAAATATCCATTAGTAATCTGAACATGGCATCTACAAAGTATGAATCTAGGAAAGTTGAAAATTGTCAAAAATGAAATGGAATGCATAAAGATAAATAGCCTAGGAATTAGTGAGCTTAAATGAACTGGTATTGGTCTTTTTCAATCTGACAATCAAATAATTTGTTTTGCTGGGAATGACAGATTGAAGAGGAATGGTATTGCGTTCATCATCAAAAACAGCATTTCAAGATCTATCTTGAAGTATAATGTTGTCTGTGACACAAGCTGTCATGTGTTCGATAGTCTAATGTACATGTGAAAGTTGGAAAATGAATGAGGAATACTGTAGAAGAACTGATATATTTACATCATAGAGTTGGAGAATACTAAACGTTTCATAGACTGCCAGAAGAACAAACAAATCTGTGTTGCAAGAAGCATAGCCAGAATGCTCTGTAAACATCAGGATGCCAAGATTTCCTCTTTCATACTTTGGACATATTATCAGGAGAGATATCAAGTTTGGTAGTGTGGAGAGTCAGCAAAGGAGAGGAAGATCCCAAAGAGATGGACTGGCATACTGGCAGCAATGAACTCAAGTGTAACAATAACTGTGTGGATGGCGCAGGACCTGGAAATGTTCCGTTCTGTTGTGTATAGTGTTGCTATGAGTCAGAACTGACTTGAAGGCACATAACAAAAACAATATATGTTTAAAGTCTAATTTATTTTGTTTCTCTGGTAAACCCTGACTAATACCTTTCTTTTATTTTCTCTAGGAATATAAAACTGAAACTCCAACTTTTTTGGAAAATGTTGAATTGAGGAGTAGACTCACTGTCTTTTGCTGGTTTTCTAGAGAAATAGAACCAGTGAAACTTATAAATATATATGTATATATATATATTTCCACCACTTGTCTGTCAGTTTGTCATATTGTGGTGGCTTGTGAATTGCTGTGATTCTGGAAGCTATGCCACCAGTATTTTAAATACCAGCAGGGTCACCCATGGTGGACAGGTTTCAGATGAGCTCCCAGACAAAGACAGGCTAGGAAAAGGAGTGAACAACTACTTTCAAATATTTAGTCACTGAAAACCTTACGAATAGCAGAAACCTTATGAAACACTGTCAGAGATGTTGTTGTTGTTGTTAAGTGCCGTCGAGTCGGTTTCGACCCATAGCGACCCTGAATAGGGTTTCCGAGGCTGTAAATCTTTATGGGATCTGCTCGCCTCATCTTTTTCCCGCGGAGCAGCTGGTAGTTTCGAACTGCTGACCTTCCGGTTCGCAGCCCGATTCGTAACCACTACGCTACCAGAACTCCTACTGTCAGAGATAGTGCTGGAAAATGAGCCCCTCAGGTTGGAGGGCACTCAAAATTTGACTGTGGAAGAGCTGCTTCCTCAAAGTAGAGTTGACCGTGATGACGTGAATGGAGTAAAGCCCTTCATTTGCTGATGGGGCACAACTCAAAATGAAGAGCAACAGCTGTAAACATCCTTTAATAATACCAGTCGCTGGAGCAGGATAACATGTTTGGTAAAGTGGAGGGTCAGAGAAAAAGGAAAAGACCCCCAGAGAGATGGATTGGCATCAATGGGCTCAAGCATGGCAACAATAGTGAAGTTGGCCCAGGACCAAGCAGTGTTTCATTCTGTTTTGCATAGGCTCTCTATGAGTCAGTACAGACTCAATGGCACCTAACAACACCAACATATACATATTTATAAATTTATTATAAATAAATATATATATAAACAACACACACATTTGTCTATATGTGTGAGTGTATGTGTGTTGTTGTTGTTAAGTGCCATTGAGTTATTTTCAACCCATAGCGATCCTGTATAGGGTTTCTGAGGAGTGGCTTGAACCACTGACCTTGTGTTTCATACTGATTTTGCAGTCCAGCACATTAAACCACAGTGCCACACCAGCGATATATATATAAGTCTATATCAAGGAAATGGCTCACCATTGTAGAGTCCCAAGTACCCAATTGAAAAAAAAAAAGAGCAAACTTTTCCTGAATGTCCACTATATGGAGACATGCCACAACCCCAAGGAAACATCCTTTCAACTGATTGGATGCTCATAGCCAATCATCATAGAGTTAACTCTGCCGATATTAGATTTTGCAATGGAGGTAAGCACATTTAATCTGCCAAATCACTGGAAATCCTGGCCCAGTCAAGTTGGCACAACACCCTAACTGTCACACTCACCAAAAAATAAGAAAAGTTATCCCTTCCAATTAATTCCTTTAGACAGATAATTTTTAAAAGGACATTACTGCAGAATAGAGACTTTCATAGGCTGCTATTTGAATCTGGAATATGGAATAGGAGGTCTTTTAACACTATTCAAAATAATTAGTCTTGTAGATAGATTTCTCAGAGAAGCAGGCCAAGATCTTAGAGTTGCTGAGGGAAAGCTAACAAAGGCAAAGGACACCAGGATTCTCCAAAATTTCTTACATCACAAGGAATGGATTATGTATACATGCAATACAATAGGTAAATTCTACAACATTGTCTGAGCCAGAGAAATCAGATATAAAATTTTACTGTATTTATTTCTGAAAAAATCCAGAAAGTTTTCTATAGTTACATAGAGGATATTAGTGAATGTCTGGATCTAATGGTGGAGAGGAAATAACTGAACCAATGGAACTATTAAAGATGATAAAATGTTCTCTTGTCTTTACTGTTTCATAAGTTTATGCAGGCGTCCTAATGTCTTCATTTAAAATAATTATATGCAACACATGCAGTAATAATAAAATTTTATTATATATAATAATAAAGTATCTGACACCAGCAGAGTTTATTTTTTAATTTGTAAATTACTTAAAACATACGAGAAGCTCCTAAAACCCATTAAATTTAAATGTATTATTTCTTAATTGTGTTACTATTACTTAGTGTAGTGGTTACGAGTTGGGCTACTAACCTCAAGGACAGCAATTCGAAACTACCAGCAGTTCCATGGTAGAAAGATGAGGCTTTCTGCTCCCGTAAAGATTTACAGCCTGTAAATACAGGGTTGCTATGAGTTGGAACCGACGCAATGGTGTTTTACAACAACAAGAGTTTATATAAAACAATTTAAACAATTAGAATCAAAGCCTGAGGTTCAACTATTTCTACCCAACATAACAACTATTAATATTTGTAAAGACTTTACAATTTATTAATTATAACTTTAAGTGAAACTTTTTCAATAGACTCTTCATTTCCTTGCAATTTTTATCCCTCTGGTTATAGCATACTTAAAGTTTTTATTTTCTTAGTTAGCTTTCAGAGTTAGCATAGATGACAGTTCCTTTCAGAGAGCTATGCTGATGTTTAAAATTAAACAGATTTTCTGCCTCTTTTCTATCACAACACTAATTACATTATATAATAATTGCCAGGTTTGGGGTTTGTTTCAAACTAAACTTTTAGCAATGAAAACTACTTAAGGGTAGGCTCAATGCATATGCAGAGATATAGATGTAAATATTGTGAGACAAAGCACTGGACTGCAAGGTTTGTTTGCACCATAAAGTCGGCAGTTCAAACTCACCAGCTACTCCTTGGAAAGCCTATCTATACTGGGTCTTTATGAGTTGGAATTGACTTGATGGCATTTAACAACAACAACAAGGTTTTGGCTTTGGTTCAGGCTAAATTTTTAACAATGAAAACTACTTAAAAGTAGCTTAAATGCATATGTAGAAATACAGATATAAAATTAACTGTGTTTTAAAAAAGTCCAATTTTACAAAGCACTTTGTGAATAAAATTATAATTTATGATACAATATTTTCTAGACAAAAATGAAATTTAATATTCTAATAAAATCTAATATTTAGGAGGTCAGTTTACTATTAGACACTGGGAAAATTTACTTAGAAGAATAACATAGAAGGGCGAAGAGGCAGAGATAGAAAACATAATACGATAATATTTTTAAGATCTGAACCAATGTAAATGAAAATTGTATTCAGTTTTTTCATTCAGTAGCATGTTACTTAGGAGCTCTGGTAACGAAGTGGTTATGAATCGGGCTGCAAACTGCAAGGTCAGCTGTTCAAAACTACCAGCTGTTCTGAGAGAGAAAGACAAGGCTTTCTGCTCCCATAAAGATTTACAGCCTCGGAAACCCTTGTACAGGGTCACTATGAGTCGGAACTGACTCCACGGCAAACAACCACCAACCAACCAAGCATGTTATTTATGTCAATACTTTGTCACATTTCGAAAATAACAAACTCTTTGAAGCAAATCCTTGAGGGCTTCTTTCACCTGTTGGTTCCTTAGGGTGTAAATGAAAGGGTTTAGTAAGGGGGCAACAGAAGTATTGAGCACAGCTACCCCTTTAGTTAAAGTCACCCTTTCTTTTGCTGAGGGTTTCATGTACATAAACATACAACTCCCATATGTAATGGAGACAACAACCATGTGTGAGGAACAGGTGGAAAAGGCTTTTGTTCGTTGTTGAGCAGAAGGGAATTTTAGAATAGTTTTAATTATGTATGTGTATGAGAGGATCACTAACAACAATGTGACCACAAGTGTTACCACAGCTAAAATAAAGGCCATCAATTCTATTACTCGAGTATCTGTGCAAGAGATCTGCAGGATAGGAGAACTGTCACATAGGAAGTGATCAATAGTTTTGGAAGCACAGAAATCCAGCTTGAGTCCCATGACCAAAGGGGGAAAGATGACTAGGAATCCAGTTATCCAAGAGCCGAGTACAAGTTGGTAGCATAATCGGCTGCTCATAATAATGGGGTAATGCAGAGGTTTGCAGATGGCAACATAGCGGTCATAAGACATGGCCGCTAGAAGGTAAAATTCTGTAACGCCTACTAAAAGGAAAAAGAACAATTGAGCAGCACAACCATTATAGGAAATTGTTTTGTCCCCAGTTAAAATGGTGGTCAAGAACCGTGGGATGCAGGCTGTCGTAAATGAAATTTCTAATAAGGAAAAATTTCGGAGAAAGAAATACATTGGAGTCTTAAGGCGAGGATCCAGTAGAGTGAGGATGATGATGATGAAGTTCCCCATTAGGCTCAAAATGTAGTTGAGAAAGAGAAACAGGAAAATCACAGCTTCTAGCTGAGGATCATCAGTCAGTCCAAGAAGAATGAACTCTATTTCTACTGACTGGTTCTTCATTTTTCTTTTGTCCTACAAAATCTAGAGAAAATCAAAAGTAAGAAAAGATATTAATTCCAATTCATAGAAAGAACCACCTTAGAAATTTACCCATATGCAAATATTTTGGCAAATAAGCTAATCGTTGTTGTTGTTAAGTGCTGTCAAGTAGGTTCCAGCTCATAGTGACACTGTATAGCGTTTCCAAGGAGCAGCTGGTAGGTTAGAACCGCTGACATGTGATTCAAACCAACCTTGCAGTCCAGTGCTTTATTCCACAGTGCCACACCAGGATTCCAATCAGTTAATTAGATTTCATCAAAAGGAACATGTCCTGAAATTCATCAGTCATTTTTGTAAGAATGCCAAAAGATCTTTCTCTTGTCCAGACTTGGTAAGTCCTGCTTACCATTAACAGAGGTCTTGTCAGTCTTTGAAAGAGTCCTGGTGGCTAAAAGTGGTTAAAACACGGGTTTGCTAACAAGATCTGCAGTTGGAACCCACCACCTGCTCTGTAAGCATTTACAGCCTTGGAAACCCTACGTGGAAGTTCTACTCTATCCTATAGGGTCACTGTGAGTGGGAGTCAGCTTGATGGCAGTTGGTTTGGATTTTAGTATCAGTCATTTAATTTTTTTTCTGTTTAATTCAGCAAATATTTCTTTTCCTTATTTCTGAATCTAGCTAATTTCTCAATTAATTTGTTAATCCCATTTATTTCTCATCAAGTTTTCATTTGTATTTTCTTTTCTTGCTTATACCAAAATATCACTTTCCTTAAAATTTTCTAATGAAACCTATTTGCCTATTCATATACTTTATCAGTGATTTTTAGATTCCACTTCCTAGTAAGTCATTCATAATGCCTCAGATCTGTATGACTTATGGGACAAAACAAAGCAATAGAAAAATTTAAAAAGATATTCCTATATTTTATCTTTTTATTTTGCTGTATTTATAATGGTTTCCTATTTCTTTCTTTATTGTTATGCAAGATGCATTAAGAAGTCTTATGCACTAATGTCTTATATTTGCAAACTTATTTAAGCACTAGTAGCACTTGTCACTGAGTATTGTTGCACCAATACACCATAGTTACTAATTACAATTTATTTTTGTTAAGTATTTGTTTGCACTTTAGCAAACTTTAATTTAATGACTTTTTTGACTTAGTGAATTTTCAGAAATCAGGAAATAGTGAAGGCTTTCTCTTACATTAAAAAAAATAATAAATTCTATAATAGAAAGAGTCCTGGTACGGCGCTGTGGGTTAATGCGCTGGATTGCAAAGTCGGTTTGAATTGCAAGGTCTGTGGTTCAAGCTCACCAGCAGCTCCTCGGAAACCTTATACAGATTTGCTATGGGTGGGAACCAATTCCACGCATTTAACAACAACATAATAGAAAAAAAATAAATGCCACGTAAATGATATTTCACTCTCTTAACTAAATTGTTAAAATAAATTCCTTTGTTCTCCTGGATAACATGATTTATTATTTTATCCACCCGTATTCTTTTTAAAGGAGTCTTGGTGTGGCGCTGTGGGTTAATGCACCAAACTGCAAAGCCTTTTGAACTGCAAGGTCGGTGGTTCAAGCTCACCAGCTGCTCCTTGAAAACCCTATACAGGGTAGCTATGGGTCAGAATCGACTTGATGGCACTTAACAACAACAACAATTCTTTTTAAAGCTACTGAATTCCCAGATTCTTTGAATGAATCATATGTGATTGTTTTCCACCAGTCATGTCTTCCAAGATCACATGTCAATCCTTACATTCAAACATAAAAGTATGGCTATTTCATTGCTTTTTGAGATTTTTCATTAGCAAATCTTATATTACAATAAAAGCATGGTGGTGCTGGTGGTGTGCTGGGGAGTTGGTTCCAACTCATAGTGACCTTGCACGGAGTTTCTGAGTCTGTGAATCTTTACCAGAGCAGAAAGCCTCATCTTTCTCCCACAAAACAGCTGGTAGTTTCGAACTGCTGACCTTGAGATTAACAGTCCAACTCATAACCACTATGATACCAGAGCTCACTAATAAAAGCATAAATCTACTTTATTCTATCCATTATGTGTGGAATGTATATGATGTGGTAGACTAAATACGAGGGGACTACAAAGAAATGCGCTGGACTGTAAGGTCACTTTGAACCATGAGTTCTGCAGTTCAAGGTCACCAGCCACTCTTTGGAAACACTATACTCAGTTGCTATGAGGCAGAATCGACTCAAGACACTTAACAGCAACAACAACAAAGAGTTCATGAAAAGAGTCCATTAACCTTTAATATAATTACTGCACAAACTTTTTGAAGTCCTCTTGTATAACTAGTAAAGATATTGCTTCTTTATCATATCATTGTTTCCTGTGAATCATAATCTTCCAAATTTTGCTAAGCAAGTAATTTTATTTTGCCTCAGCTGAGTATAAATGTGTTTACTGATGTCAGAATATACAATTAGATATGAATACTCAGTATTTTTGCACAGGGGAAGCCATTGATTGCTGTAGTTTTATAATTTATTAGGTACTTAAAAATTTTTATTTTAAACATGTATATGTGTCCTTATCATCTTTAAAATACTAAATATTAATTAACTTCTGGCTTTAAAGATAGCTTTTAGAAATCAGCCAATAATCTTCTGCTTGCATATACCTAATTTAAGTTTTGAGATCAAATTTCTTTAAAATAAAAATAAAATCATTCTCATTACTTAATCAATGTAATTCCTAATTCATAGAGATAAGTAATATCACAGACTTATTTGCATTACTTTTAAATATACTTACTGTAGTTCTTACATACTTGGTATAAAATCCCATAGAAATTTTTACTTCTCCATCAAAAGATTTAAGAGGACAAATTGAATTATCTAACTTGAACTTTCAAAATTTCTTTTTAACTTATGATTACCAAAAAAGATAAGTTAAAATAGCAAGTTGATTTACCTTACACAGGGTGTATTGAGATTTATGCTTCGGATATGGTACATGGTAGCATTAATAATCAAGTTAAATAAAATGCTAAAAACATGCATTCAATTAATAAATGGAAGTTAAAGGCCAATGGTTGCATTAGAAAAATACACAGAAAAAAATGAAATGTGAAGATTCATTATCCAAAAGATTTTCCACTTTCACATGAGTTCACATACATCACACATCTCAGGGTTCAAATATCAAAGCATGCTGTAATTATTTCCAGAATTTTTGAATGTTTTCCTTCATACTTAATAATAAATGTTATATCAAAGATCAAAATCTATTTTTTAAAAAAACTAACTTTAAGTACAGAAATTTAAAATATGCCAGGATTACAGCTGGTTTACAGTTTTATCATTTTGCTGTATAAAGACTCAAGGGAATTTACTGAAATTACCAAACAAATGAAGATTGAAAAAAATACTTCCCAAGGGATTGGTATTCAGATATTACTAATTGTGTAACAAAAATAAAATAATAAAAATTTAATTATTTTTAATAAATTATTTTTAAAACAAGACCAAATGACATTGTTTATTATTATTTTTTTTAATCTATGAAACAATAAAAAAGGGCATCAATTGTTTCATAGCCCTGAGACATTTTGAGAAAAATCTGCTAGGCAAGATTTCTATAATAAAAGCATTCTTCTTAGTTGTACTAAAATAATAATTTAGGAGGCTTGTAGCAAGCTTGACTATTGCAAATAGATGCTCTGAAAATGATAGTTTGATGTAATTTATGGTAACGTAGTGTATTGCTGTGGCATATCTGAATATCCAAGCATAATAGTTTTGATTATAAGGTTTTTCTTTTTGGAATATGGAAAATTTCTGGTTTGTAACATGTGGATTTATGCAGAATGATTTAAATATCTGAAATATGTGAAAGGAATTTTATAAAAGAATATAGTTGAACAGAATAAAGCAGATTGTTTGTATACATTATCCTGGAGGTCAAGTACTGAAAGATTATTAAACTAACTTACTCAAATGGGCCCTCAAAAGGACTATTGTGTCAAAACAAAGTCATCAAAATCAAATCCATAAAGACTTACTGGTGTCTGAATATGAAGCAAATATAATTCCTGTCATCCATTCTTAAGGAAGTTTCAGGTCTACTATAGGAATTCAAAAACTAAAAGGCATTCTCAACATACTGCTCTTATACAAGTTAATCAGACAGAACAATTTCTGGAAAAAACTTTTGTTTTTTTATTAATTTGCCTTTGAACCTTCATCCCAAAATCAGTTATGTACATAGAGGGGGCTTCAGAAAGTTCATAGAAAGATTCCATTATCTTTCATTTTGTCCATGAATTTTTCAAGCTTTTTTGGAGATGTGGTCTATTTTTGGACTCCCTATCCTCCTGATGCATTCGTACAGTGTCACACTGCATTGATTATTGTGGTTTTATTGTAAGCATTAATAGTAAGTCATTTTAATCCTGTGGTTTTATTACTCTTTTCCAAAGTTATTTTGGAAATTCTAGGTCCTTTAAGGCATTACCATACAAATATAGGAATCAACTTGTTAGTCTACGTGTTCTTTTTAATTTTATTTATTTATTTATTGGATTATCTGATACTATATTTCGGGGACCGGCCTCGACACGAGTGTTTGGTTCACAAGGTAGGGATATCTGGAGGCGATAGGGATAGCAAAAGAGGAGACACAAAGACACAAAGAGAGAGACAAAAAGACACCCCAAAACCAGAGTGGATGCATTACTGGCTTCCGGAAGATCCAGTGTGGTGAACATATTAGCCATGAGGGCAGTAAGATCCCGCATAGCAAACATCTTAGCTATGCAGGCAATAAGTTCCCTTTGCTAGCTGGTCATCCATGCATGCCTAGTCAGCTGTACAACACGCCCTTCAAGCTGTAATGCACCCCTGGGTCGGTCCGTGCCCCTGTTTTATTTAGGGGAGGAGCTTTATACCAAGCTGGGAGGGACTAAGACAAGGTACAGCTACATACGTAATTTTCCAGACATTCAGGCAACTTTACATCGTAATTAGCAGGTTCGAATCCCAGGCCTGCAACTTGGTTTCTCAGGCTCAATTAACGTATCTATAGCACCTGAACTCAGTTGGGGGAAGGTGAGAAGGAAGGTCAAAAGGCTTGGGAGGAGTCCCGCTGTGTTGGCTTCCTGAGCCAGGTTTTCAGGAGCCTAGTTGAATGGCCTGCACCTGGAAACACTTTAAGATGGCAGTCCTTTTGTTCTTAGAACAAAGACCGGGAAGTCGCTCATCTATCTTGAGTGAATTCTTTGGGGGAAATTTTCTCCAGAGCCCAGCAAATCTGCTTTAGGAACTTTTAGTCTCGGCCTTAGGAGGTTATTACATTTATCTGTGGATATCAAGGCTTTATGTATAAAATTAATAATAAACATAACTGAACAATAAGATGAAAGACAGTTTTCTATGTCTGCTAGGTGGCTAGAGTCTGTTCCTCAGAGCCTGCGGCCTGTACGGTCTACAACACTTGGGCCACAGGGTCTCGAACTCCTGACCAGGTCTGCATGGTCTGCAACAACGTTACATGGGAGAACATTATTTTACATTCATTCTATTGTGTATCGTGTCATTGCCATGGTTACAATCCCCTCCATGCATAATCAACCAACCAAAGGGTATACCCTGCAAGCCTGCCCCCCACACCTCCCCTAGGTCTTCAGCACATAGTCCCTTTCCCTTTCTGGATCTAAAGTCCCCAGCTGCTCCCTCGCTCCATGTCATCATCTCTGCCTCCATCTCAGGCATCACTGCCTCTCTGGGTAGAGTCCTGCTCTCCGTTCATCTTCGTAGATGGTCCTAGGGAAGTCTGCTCCTAGACTGGAAAGTTAATCACTCCCCTCCTTGCTATAAAACAACTATCTTTACATTTCCAGCCCTCACAATCAGTCCTGATAACAATTATTCACTATTGTATCACAAGAGACCCATCTGCATTTCATTTCATCAGTTCCCCCTAGACAGATTCGATAATACTCACTGGAGATTCTACCTTCCTCCAGGCCCACTGGATCTAGGTTCCCTCTTGAAAGCTTGTAAGCCAGTCACTTCTTGCCTTTGTAGGCCCCCTACCCCCATTTTGGGTAGCCAATGTCCAAGTTGCCCATCCCTGTCTACTCTGTGTATGGAGGGGGTGGGAATGATTCTTGCTGTAAGGATTTGTTCCCTCTTTTGAGCTACTGCTTCCATGGGTGTAGGTCAAGTTCATCAAATTGTATCAGAATACTTTTTTTCCCCCTCTTCTTTCTTCTTCTGGTTGAGCCAGGTCAAGTGGGTATTATCTGTAAGTGTGGGTGTTCTTATTCACATTCCCTCTCTTTTTATCAGCTGGATGCTTCACTCTCCACTCTAGTCCTCTGTGGTTATGTCAGTGACTCTGGGCTCAAGAGTCCCCAGGTCTTGCCATACTGCCTGCCAGCCAGGTCTTCACGCGGGTTCACAGAAGTCTATTGAACATTGTAGGGCTTAGCTTGCTACTTCATTGCTGTTTTTACCTCACTTCCCCTTATCGGTGTCGAGCATGGTCACCAATCAGAGCATGTATTCCTATTGAGTCTTAGTCTTGGAAGAGGGTTTGCATTGAGGGGACCCAACCACTTGCCTTGATGT
>NW_006408656.1:224417-224941 GCF_000296735.1 Chrysochloris asiatica
TTTCTTTCTTAGTGATGTCCTTCCCTGGTTTTGGTATGAGGGTTATGCTTGCTTCATAAAATGTATTAGGAAGTTTTCCATCCTCCTCTGTCTTTAGGAATAATTTGAGTAGAATTGTTGACAGCTCTTGCCTGAATGTTTGGTAGAATTCACCAGTGAAGCCGTCTGGGCCAGGACATTTTTTTTATTGGGAGTCTTTTGATGACCTGATTAATTTCTTCTTTTGTTATGGGTCTCTTCAGGTTTTCTACTTCACTGTGTGTAAGTTTAGGTAGGTTGTGTTTACCTAAAAATGTATTCATCTCTTCATAGTATTCTGTTATTATCCTTTTGATTTCCTTTGGTTCCATTGTGACATAGTCCATGTAGTTTCTAATGCATGTTATTTGTGTCTTCTCCCTCTTTTCTTTTGCTAGGTTTGCCAATGGTCTGTAGATTTTGTTAATTCTTTCAAAGAAACTGCTTCTTGACTTGTTGATTGTTTCTATAGTTTTTCTGTTTTCTATCTCATTTATTTCTGCTCT
>NW_006408656.1:226039-234627 GCF_000296735.1 Chrysochloris asiatica
TGTGTGTCTTCCTTTATTGAGTTCATGCTTTTTGTGTTCTTTCTTGTGAGTTTCCTCATAGTTTTAATGTTTCCATGTTCTTCTTGGATTTTCATTCTCTTGGTATGTTGTGAAGTGTTAATTTTCTTTGAGGTTGCCTCATAGTCCATTAACTTTTCTCTCCATTTAGTGCAGTTTATTTTATCCTGTAATCAACCTGACCTTCTCACTATCTGGATCTCTGTTCCTACATGTTTACCTTTTTTACATAGTACTTGTTTTGATCATAGACTGACCTCCCAGATTCTCTGAATTTGTTCCTATAGTTTTGTTCTGTTCTGAACTCTTCATTCTGTTGACTTAATTCAGGGAGGTGTTGCCACCTATGTCAGTCTCTGGTTGTTTGTTCTTGTTGGTTCTCAGTCCACAGAACTCCCTTTAGGATGTTTTGTAGTGGAGGGTTAACTTTGGTAAAACCCCTTAGCTTCTGTTTATCCTGGAATGTTTTGATTACACCTTCATATTTGATTGATAGCTTTTCTGGATATAGGATTCTTGGTTGGCAATTTTTTTCTTTCAGGGTTTTATATATGTCTCCCCATTGCCTTCTTGCTTGCATGGTTTCTGCTGAGAAATCTAAGCTTAATCTGATTTGCTTGCCTTTGTATGTGACACTTCTATTTTCCCTGGCTGCTTTCAGAGGTGCCTCTTTATCTTTGATTTTGGAGAGCTTGATTATGATATGCCTCAGTGATTTTCTTTTGGGGTATATCCTTCCTGAGGTTCATTGAGCTTCTTGAATGTTTATCTTTTCACTTTTCATCATGTTAAAGAAATTATCTTCTAGCCGTTCTTCAGCTATTTCCTCTGTAGTTTGTGTGACTCTTCCTGTTCTGGAATGCCCATAATTCTTAAGTTATTCCTCTTCATGTTGTCCAACATGAATCTTAGACTTTCTTCAGATTTTTTCAATCCTTTTCTCGGTTTGCTCTTCTATCTTAGTGGTATTGAGTGAATTGTCTTCCAGCTCACTGGTTCTGTTCTCCATATCTTCTATTCTACTCCTTTGCCCTTTCAGTATACTGTCTATTTCTGATATTCTATTATTGATCATTTGGACCTCTTTCTGTAGGTTTTGAATTGTTTCCAATGTTATATCTATTTTATTTGATTGTTCCTGTAGTGCTTTCCTGACTTCTTCCTTATTTTTTCTCAACTTCTTTGAAAAGTGTTTTGAATCATTTATAATCATTTTTTGGAATTCTTTCTCAGGAATTTCTAAGGCCTGCCCTCCTTCCAGAATTTAGTCCAGTTCCACCTTAGGTCATTTGTTTCCGACATTTTTTTCTTGTTTCTGGACATGTGCTGATATGGTCATCTGCTTTTTCTTCTTGGACATGTTTAGTATTTATCTGTGGCCTTAATACTTATTTGAGTGTGTCTTTTGGCATTTTTTATGCTTTCTGATTGCCTCCCGGTAGATGTGATCAGGATGTGGGCTTCCCTTTTCACTATTCTTATTGTTTAAATCAGAGTAACTTTCACAGGTGTTGTCTGCCTCCCTGGTATATGGCAGTTGGTATTGGTTCTTGCCTGGGTTTTGGTGTTTTATGGAGTGTGATTGTGGCTTGACTATATTGTAGCAGTTGCTGTCTCTTCTTGGGTAATATAGGGAAAGAAAGAGGCCTGAAAAGGTCAAAGGGGGAGCATAAAGCAGCAAAACTTCAACAGCAAAAAAACAAGAATGAAAAAACAAAACAAAACAAAAACCGACCAAAAAAACAGAAACAACACAAAAACAACAATAACAACAAAGTAGATTGTATACTGTTGTCTATAATCTCAGAAAAGGAAGAGGAGAATGAGAAGAAATTTAAAAAAAAAAATCTGTAGCCTAATATGAGTATGTCTTTAATGTCTTCTTTCAAATTCTTGCTTTCAAAGTCACCTGATAAATTTCATGATGCCACTGTTGGTTGTTATGTTGTACCTCAGGATTTAATTTAATTTTCTGCCTGTTTTGTTTTTAAACTCTCTTTCCCTCTCCACAACCCCTTTTCTTGCCTTTTCACTATTGAAAAACATGTCAGGGCTGGCTCTTGGGCTGAGAGTATCCGTGCACATGCGTGGCAGAAGAATCCACCAGTGGTGGGGGTGAGGGTTGTCCACTGGCTCAGGCTCTCCTGCTAGTCACCAGAAGTGAAGTACACAAACATTGGAGGGCCAATGAACAGATACCAAAAAGAAAAAAAAAAAAAAAAAATCAGAACAAAACAAAACCGACAAAGTGTATTGTCTACCTTTGCTCTGAAGGTCTCATGGCATTATTCCAGGTTGCATATGTTTCCCCGCTTGGTGTTGCTGTTTGGTCTTGCCCAAGTTGTCTGCTCTGGGCCACCAAGGCCAGCAGATTAAAAAATACATGATTTCTTACTTCTGCTACAATTTCCATTAGCTATAAGCCTTCAAGTGAATAATGAAGACCATACAAGAATTGATGCCTTTGAATTATGGTGTTGAAGGAGACTACTAAAAGTGCCATGGGCTGCCAAAAGAACCAATAGATCTGTTTTGGAAGAAGTGCAGCCAGAGTGCTCCTTAGAGGCCAAGATGGCCAAACTTTGTCTCTCATACTCCGGACATATTGTCAGGAGGGAACAGTCGCCTGAGAAAGATATCATGTTTGGTAAGATGGAGGGTCAGAGAAAAGGAGGAAAACCCCCAATGAGATGGATTGGCCAGGTGGCAGCATCGAAGGACTCAAGTGTGGCAACAGTAGTGAGGTTGGCCCAGGATCGGACATTGTTTCATTCTGCTGTGCATAAGGTCACTATGAGTTGGTGCCAACTCTATGGCACCTAACAACAACAACCAATAAGCCTTCAAACTTTTTAAATATTTCTATCTATGTGGTTCAGAGTTTTGGATCTCTGCCCTGAAATCTTTTCACCTGGTATTCTATAATATTGCTGACTGCTAACTTCACTGCCCCTCTACTCTATCCACCATCATGCCCTGCCTTCAGTGTTGATTCCTTTAACTCATGAACACAATCTGTTGCTTCATTGTTTGTTGTTGTTGTTGTGTGCCATGGAGTCGGTTCCGACTCATAGCGACCCTACACAGGGTTTCCAAGGCTGTAAATCTTTACGGGAACAGACCTCCTCATCTTTCTCCCACAGAACCACTGGTAGTTTCGAACTGCTGACCTTGCAGCTCGCAGCCCGATTCATAACCACTACGCTACCAGAGCTCCATTGTTTAGGTTTTGTTAACTGTCTTAGCAATGGTATACAGTTTTCAGTATACAAGTCTTACATATGTTTGTCAGATTCATTCATAATTAATTTATACTTCTTATTTTTATTGAAAATAACATTGCTTTAATTTTTTTTAATTTATAATTTTCTTGATGTTGCTGCTTTTGTTATATTTATTGACTTGGTTCCAACTCATAGTAACCCTATGCACAACAGATTGCAATACTGTGCTGTCCTTCACCATATTCACAATTGTTACACTTGAGTCTATTGCTTCTTCCACAGTACCAGTTCATCTTGTTGAGACTCTTCCTCTTCTCTGCTAGAAACGTGATTAATTTTTGTATTGACTCTGAAAACTTGCTAAACTCATTTAGTAGCCCTAGTTATTTTTTTTTGTGTGTGTGTATCTCATTAAATTTTCTTCATTGCAATCATGTGTTACCTGAGCATAAATATTTCACAATCTTGATGTTTTTCATTTCATTTCTTGATTTACATTGCTGTTAGAACAGGAAGACAATGAAGAATAGAAGTGGGAAATGTGAACATCCTTATCTTTTTCCTGACCTTAGGGGGAAATGTTCAGCTTTTCAGCAGAAGTATCTTAGCTGCAGGTATTTACTGAATGACCTTCCTCAAGTTGATGAAGTTCTCTTCTATTATCACTTTGCTCAGACTTTTTCTTAACAGAGGATGTTGAATGTTATCAAATAATTTAATGAGTCTTTTTGAATAATGTTTTCTTTTTTACCAGTCTGTTATACATTGAATTTCATTGAACTGTTTACTAATGCTAACAGGAACCCTGGTTTGAGGCTTCAGAATAAGCGCTGAACTGGTCACTGCAGTTCACTGGTTCAAACCCACCATCACTCATTGCAAACCAGTGTTGCTGTGATTCATAACTGACTTAACAGCACTTATCAACAACAATAAATGTTAAAAACAAACAAACAATAAAACCTCACATTTCTGAGAAAATGCCCAATCGGTCATGATATGTTTTCACTTTTATATATTGTTGAATACCAGTTTTATAAAATTATATCTATAATTTTTGTAGACATATTTGTAAGAATCATTGTCTGCATATTTATTTTCTTTTAAATCTTTATCTTATTTTAGATCAGGGAAGTACTGATCTCAGACCATGGGTTGTAAGTATGTTCTTTCTTTAAATTTTTTGGCAAATATGTTTATAAGTGGTTTTATTTTTCTGTAATTTTTAGTAGGGGTCTAGATTCTGCCACCCAGTGGGAAGTAGTTAATTATAAATCAATTATTTCAACAGATGTAGTGCTGTGCAGTTTACATAGTTCTTCTTGAGTGGTCTTTGACAGTTGCATCATTCAAATATTTTTGTCCATTTCATCTAAACTGCTTAGCATAAATTGTTCAACGGCACATATGCAAGTTCAAGGTGAAGCTGAAAAAAAATTAAAACAAGTCAGCAGAGACAAAATATGACTTGAAGTATATCCCACTTGAATTTAGAGATCATCTCAAGAACAGATTTGTTACATTACTCACTAATGACCAACGATCAGAGTAGTAGCGGGATGGTATCAAGAACATCATACATGGAAAAAGAAAAGATCACTAAAAAGACAGCAACAAAAGAAGAGACAAAAAATGGATGTCAGTGGGGGGTAGCTAGTGAGTTTGAACTGCCAACCTTGTGATTCACAGTCTAGTGCTGATCCTATAGTTCCACATGGTGCCATTTATATGAAATTCCTAGAAATCAGGTTAATGAGTACTTCTGAGGGAGACACAGTGAGATTACCAGAGAGTATCTGGGATGCTGGCAGTAATCTGTCTGTTGATCTATGTGCTATTTAAGCAGAGCTGATCTCTGAACTGTATACTTGTGTGAAAATTCCTGCGACACTTATTATATTTTATAACATTAAAAATAATTTGATTCCTGGGGGTGGGTGGGAAATGGATGTCAGAAAAGACTCTGAAACTTTCTCTTGAATGTAGAGAATTAAAAGCAACTGGGAAAAAATGATAAAGTCAAAGAGCTGAACAGAAATTTTCAAAAGGCAGCTCAGGAAAACACAGTTTAGTATTATAATGAAATATGCAAAGTCCTGGAATTATAAAGTAAAACTAATTTTTTAATATTTCTCATGCTGAAAGAATTGAAGAAAAAAATTCAGTCCTCAGGTTGCAATATTGAAAGCTTCTAAGGGGTAAATACTGAAGTATGCAGGAAGCATCAAAAGAACATGGAATGAATACAAAGAGCAACTGAAGCCAAAACAATTGGTTATTGTTCAACTATTTCAAAAGGTAGCACATGATTAAAAAAACCATAGTATTAAAGGAAGAAATCCAAGCTGCACTGAGACAATTGTTAAAAATAAATCTACAGGAATTTACAAAATACAAATTTAAATGTTTCAACAAACTGATGTAGTACTAGCAGTGCTCACTCATATATACCAATAAAACAGGAAGAAAGCTACCAGGACAGCTGATGGGGAGAAATCAATATTTGTGGCCGTTCCAAAGAAAGGTGACCCAACAGGATGCAGAAATCATTGGACAATAATCATTAGTATCACATGCAAGTAAATTTTTTTCTACAGATAATTTAAAAATGGTTGCAATAGCACATTGACAGGAAACTTCCAGATGTTCAAACTGGGTTCAGATGAGGATGTGGAACAAGGGATATCTTTGCTGATATCAGAAAAATCTTTGGTGAAAGCAGAGATTACCAGACAGATGTTTATATGTGCTTTACTTATTTTGAAAAAATTTTCTACTGTGTGAATCATGACAAGCTCTGGACAACACTGTGGAGAAAGAGTATACTTAATTGTGTTCATGAAGAATCTGTACATAGACCAAGAGGCAGTCATTTGAACAGAACAAGGGGACACTGAATGGGTAGTATCAGGAAAAGCGTGCGCCAGGATTGCATTCTTTCACCATACTTATTCAGTCTGTATGCTGAGCAAATAATCTGAGAAGCTGGATTATTATATGTAAGATTTTGTATCAATTTGACTAGGCCAGGATTTCCAGAGATTAGCAATTAAGATGTGCTTATTCCCATGGTGATGACATCTATGACAGGCATAGCTAACTCTGTGATTAGTGATTACGAGCAGCCAATTAATGAAAGGAAGCCTTCCTTTGGAAGCCTGTTACCAATATAATGGGCACATGGGAAAAACACACTCTTCTGCTGAAGACCTGGAACTTTACAATTGTAAGCCACTTCTTTGATAATAAACTCCTCTTTAAATATATCTAGAAAAACTAATTCAAAACAGCAAATCTCATGGAAAATTTGACTGACAAATTAAAATGATCTTTGAAGGATATATGTCATTGAGGTACTCAAAAAGCAAGTGCTATCAATGTAGGCTTCCTAGTATGGCTCTGTTGGATATCCACTGGACTGCATAAACACTAGGCTAACCACATGACCCATGGTTCAAATCCACCAACCAATCTTGGAAACCTTATATAGGGTCCTTATGAGATGGAACCGATTTGACGGCAATTAACAAACAACATCAACATAGTTGCATAAAAAATGGTAACTGAACTACCTTGATAAGAAACGTGATATTTTAACTGGGTGTTTAGAAGTCTCAGCATAAACTTATTAGACTTGAGATAACAAAAAATATTAGGGATCAGAGAGTAGTATGGGCATTTCAGATATGAATAATCGCAAACAATAAAGAAATTGCTGTTGCTTTTATGTGCTTTCGAGTGGGTTCTGATTCTGTATAAGGTTTCCAAGAAGCAAGTGGTGGGTTTGAACTGCCAACTTGTAATTCACAGTCCAGTGCTGATCCTACAGTGCCACACCAGAAGTCCATGATAAAAAATATCACTCCCATGACACAATGGGATAATTGCAGGAACAACAAAGATGAGATAAAGAAATAAGGAAATATATACTGTTAATACTGTCTCATTTATAAACTCATAGTGCCCAGTCTACAATAAAAAGAAATGTCTTCTATCAAGCAATGACTGAAGTTTAGGATTTTGTTAATTGTCTAACTTTTGATACTCAAATGGAATAATGAAAAGAGTAATATTTCAAGTTATGCATACCTGAGTTTAAGTTTTGACTGATATTTTTTTTTTTTTTTTTTTTTTGCCAGTGTTAGAGAAATTTTATAATCTCCCTGAGCTAATTTTTCATCTTGTGCAGAATACTAATGAACATTTTTATTATACTTTTGTTTTAATAATGACATGATTTATATAAAATTCCTAGCAATGTCTTGGAATTTACTGAATGCTTAACAAAATATAGGTCTTTCTTATCTATAATCTCACAGTTGTTCAGCCTACCAAAGTACATTAGAAAAACTGAAAGATTTCAGCATTTCAGGTGGATACTATGTCAAGAAATAAATTGCACATAAATAAGAAACTGCAACTCGGGGTGTGGTGCTGTAGGACTGGCACTGGATCCAGATTCCATCATCACTTGTTAAAGAGATGGAAAAATTAATAATTAATTTTATATAGAAAGGAAAAAGATTCAGATAAGCAAAGCACTACTAAAGAAGAGGAGTCCTGGTGTGGTGCTGTAAGATAAGCACTGGAGAACTAACCAAAAGGTTGGCAATTCAAATGTACCAGACGCTCCTAGGAAATCGTATACAGTGTCATTATGAGTTGAAATTGGCTCAACGGCACTTACTAACAAATAACAAAGTGTATTGCTTGCTAAAGACAAAATCAAAAGCAAAACAAAACTGCAATAACAAATTACCTTGAAATTAATGATTCAATAACAAATGATATAAGGTCTAATTGATAAAATGTGAGGTGTTATAAACAAAAAGAAGTATTGGAGGAGACAGATAATGAAACAATTTTACCAGGGAATAAGAAGAAGTGTTAATGGAGAACACAGTTCAGATATGAAAGTTACAGACTATTTTTTATAATAAATAACTAGCAGATGGCAGACATTTAAAAACATATAAAGCCCTTTTAGAAACACTCAATGGCTACTTAAGGGCTTCTTTTGGAAAGTATATTTGAAATAATTCAGTCTGATTGGCACATAACAGCCCCAACCTACTCTTAAGAGCCTTAATTTTTATATTTATTAGATTCTCTCAAAATGGTATATCAACCCAACCAAAGCTTTGGTCATATTGCCAGTTCTAACACATTGTGATTCAGTAAGACAGAGTAGAACTGCCCTGTAGAGATTCCAAGGCTATTAATGCTTTGTAGACGTATATCCCTTTTCTTTCTCCCCACCGAGCAACCAGTGGGATCAAACTTCTGATCTTTCAGTTACAATGGAACACTTTAACCACTGTGCCACCATGATTCCTCAAAATGTTA
>NW_006408656.1:234743-236600 GCF_000296735.1 Chrysochloris asiatica
TGCTGTGGGTTAATGTGCCAGACTGCAAAGTCATTTGAACTGCAAGGTCAGCAGTTCAAGCTTACCAGCTGCCCCTCGAAAACCCTATACAGGGTCGCTATGGGTCGGAATCAACTCAACAGCACTTCACAACAACAACAAATATGTATATATATGTTGTTGCTGTTGTTGTTAAGTACCATGGAGTCAGTTCCGACTCATAGTGGCCCTGAACAGGGTTTCCAAGGTTGTAAATCTTTACAGAAGCAGAAAGCCTCATCTTTCTTCTGTGGATCGGCAGGTAGTTTCGAACTGCTAACCTTGAGGTTAGCAGCACGATTAGTAACCACTATGCTACCAGAAGTAAATATATATATAAATTTTCTGTGCTAAAAGTTCTTAAGATTTGATATCCCTATTGGATAATTAGGTCCACCTTCTCAAAAAAAAAAAGCTACATAATCAAGAAAAAATGGAAACATCTGCTTAAATAACAATTATTCCTAAAAGCATATTCTGAATCCAATAATCTTTTAATTCTAGTTTCACAGAAACCTGTAAAAATTATCCTGTCAATTTTGTATTTATTTTTTTCCTTGGTTATATTTAATCTGCTTCTTTAGATGGTATTTTTCAAATAGATTTTTTTTTTCAAATTAAGACCCAAAGTTTAAACAAAAATAAAGAAATTTAAAATATATATATTGTAGTAAAATATACACACATTCTTGAAATAGCAACAAAAATGATCATGAAATACTATTTACCTAAGGTTATAATCGTTTTCATTATATTTTATTTTGCAAATTTCTGATTATGATAGAGAAATGGATATTTGATAACCTTTAATGAATTGTAGCCTACAGTTAGAGAATCTTTTCTTAAGAGAAGAATTTATTTCTTCTATCATTTTGGCTTTTGGCAGAGTTAATGTGCCAGGCTGCAAAGCCGTTTGAACTGCAAGGTCGGTGGTTCAAGCTCACTAGCTGCTCCTGGGAAACCCTATACAGGGTCGCAATGGGTCAGAACTGACTCGACGGCACTTAACAACAACAAAATGCCTAACTATAGCATTGGCCTCAAGGTCTGTTTGAATCACAAAGTCAGTGTCTCAAACTCACCAGCTGCACCTCAGAAAGCCTATACAGGGTTGTTATGAGTTGAGTGAACTCCAGGACACTTAACAACAACATACCTAAATAAATTATGGGTCGAAATCGACTTGACGGGACTTAACAACAACAACAAATAATGATGCAGACCAATAATTTATAAATATAATAAGTATATTGACTTAGCATTGTTTTCTTATTAACAATAATTTACCAACTAGTTTCGCGTGACTTCATAAATGTTCCAAGTAATTTGAAGGGAATTAAATACTGCATTCCATTATTTATTTAAAAAATAAACCTTAAAGATGACAAGTTTTCTCTCATATAATAGAAAATAGTTATAAATGAAATATCTCTCATGTATAAACAGTTTCTATAGAATGTGTTTTAAAATAAACATTTTCAAAAATGAGCAACAGTCACCATGGTTGGTGAATCTACACTACAATTTAAAATAAATAAATAAAATAGCATAGAGAATTGATCATAGGTCCAAAATATCATGAAAAATATTCATTCTAAGTGGTGCTGTGGGTTAATGCGCCAGACTGCAAAGCCGCTTGCATTGCAAGGTCTGCAGTTCAAGCTCACCAGCTGCTCCTCGGAAACCCTATACAGGGTCTATATGGGTCGGAACCGACTCAACAGCAGTTCACAACAACAACATGTTGTAATTTATCACCAGTAATTATTTTTAAATACAGGATAATGAGTTGGGGAGGGGAATTCTAATGGAGGAAAAAATAAAATTAACTTCTTTGGA
>NW_006408656.1:237306-238811 GCF_000296735.1 Chrysochloris asiatica
GAGGAGAGGTGCAATGATGGTAAAGAAGCCAGAGACCCAAGAGCTGAAGACAAGTTGTATGCAGATTTTGCTGTTCATGATTGTTGTATAATGCAGGGGCTTACAGATGGCCACATAGCGGTCATATGACATAGCTGCCAACAGGTAAAATTCAGATGCTCCAAAAAGAAAGGCAAAAAACAACTGAGTGGCACAGCAGTTATAGGAAATGTTTTTGTCCCCAGTTACCATAAAAACCAGAAACTTAGGGATGCATGTAGTAGTAAAGGAAATCTCTAGAAAGGAAAAATTTCGAAGGAAAAAGTACATGGGAGTCTTGAGGTGAGGATCCAGCAGGGTGAGTATGATGATGATCAAATTGCCAGAGATGCTTAGTAAGTAAGTGAGAAGTAAGAAAATGAATAACACAATTTTGATTTGTGGGTCTTCAGTCAAACCTGTTAGGACAAACACAGTCACTCTTGTATGGTTTTCCATTATATCTTCTGAGGTTTATCATGACTGAATAAGAAAAAAGAAAAAAATAACAGTAGCAGTAACAACAATCCAAACACAACTTGACTCCTATGAAAGAACAACAGTCATATTAGTGTTTAAGCTACAGTCAGCAAAGCAATGTTTCAAATAAAACCATTGTTTTTTCAGATGGTGTTAACATTTAGAAAATTGTGTTTATTACAAAAGAATAATTTTTCATTATAGATGGCTCTGGAGTCCTGGTGTGCCCTTGTAGAATAAACACTGGACTAGAAGGTTGGTTTGAATCACAAAGTCAGCAATTCAAACCCACTAGCCACCTCTCAGAAACCCTATGTGGAGCTGCTATTCATTGGAACAGACTCAATGGCACTTAACAATGACAACATAGAGGGGCTTATGTGAATAAATTATAGGGCCTCACAAAGCCTGGGTGTGTGTATAAGACAGAGATCTTTTTTCTGTGACAGTGTACAAAAATTTGTAACACATGCCATTTTCCAGCCTGTTAAATAAATTTGCATATGGTAACCAAAATTATGCCTTCTATTGCAAGTTTATCAGCTCACATTTTACATTCAAACAAACATACAATCACAAACTCTGGTCATTAAAGAAGGATCATGCACTCTTATCCTTAACTAATCAAACTCATTATTTCTTGTCTCATTTACTTTCATGACTAATTAGATCCAATTTTGTTGTGTTATTGGGTGCCATCAAATCTATTCCAACTCAAAGTGACCCCATATGAGAGAGTACAACCGAATCATAGGGTTTTCTTTGTCGTCATCGTTATGGGAGCAGATTGCCCAGCCTTTTCTTTCAAGGAGTGTCTAGTGAATTCAAAGCACTGACCTTTAAGTTAGCAGCTTAATTCTTGGCCAATGACTCTTTAATATGATTTTGTTGTTCTTAAGTACTAAGTACTACAAAGACCAGAAGAGTTGTGGGATGACATCAAGAACATCATACAGGTAGAAAGCAAAAGGTCTTTAAGAAGGCAAGAAAGAAGGAAAAGGTCAAAA
>NW_006408656.1:240971-241782 GCF_000296735.1 Chrysochloris asiatica
GCCGACCTTGCAGTTCAAACGGCCTTGCAGTGTGGCGCATTAACCCACAGCACCACACCTATGTCTTAAGATAGGTGAATATGACACATAGGGAATACTCTTGAGGCAGAGAGTTGGGCAAGTGTACGGAGTAAGGGTTAGGGTTGCGACTATGGCTACATCTAGGTTAGACTTTGTTGCTGTTAAGTGTCATTGTTTCTGTCTCAGTATAGGATTTTTTAGGAGCAGCTTACACTTTTGAACCACTAACCTTGCATTCAAACTGACCTTCTGATTGAGTGCTTATCCTACAGTGCTACACTAGGCTGCATCTATAATTAGTGTTATGGTTAGAACAAGGGTTAGTGTTAAGGCTAAGGGTTGGACTAGGGCTAGAAGTAAGACTTGTTCTAGTTTTTAGGATTACAGTTAGGTTTATTTTATTTATTTAAATCTAATTGATTTCCTCTTCATTTGGAAGTTCTGTAACAGCATTATTCCCTCTTTTCACTTTGAGTTTTTTGTTGCTGTCGTTGTTATTGTTGCATCTGCATATCAGGTTATTTATTTATTTCCAAACTCACAGGTCTGTTATACTTTGCATACTTCCATATATGAGTTGAGCCTAGGTGATATTGTCATGCATGTTAGTCTCAGGTTGTTTGTTGTCCTTGATTCTCTGCTCAAAGAAATCCTTTGAATATTTTTTGTAAGGTCTGATTTTTATAAATTCTTTTAATTTCTGTTTATCTGAAAATGACCTAATTTTGATGTCATATTTCATGAAAAGTTTTGCTGAACCCTTGGTTGACAATATTTTTCTCTCAGAATT
>NW_006408656.1:250567-259267 GCF_000296735.1 Chrysochloris asiatica
TCCTTCTTTCTTCCATGAGGGTCAGAGAACAAGAGAAAGACCCACAAAGAGATGGATTGGCAAGTTAGCAACAGTAATGGGATCACGCATAACAATGACGGGTGCAGGACCTGGCAGAGTTGCCTTCTGTTCTTCATAGGGTTGCTATGAGTCAGCACCTAACAACAACAATTTTAAGTTGAATACATTTGGTGAAAGGATACAATGCTGACATACACCTCTATTGATTTTAAACCATTCAGCATCCCCTTGTTCTGTTCAGACTAGTTCCTTTTTGTCCATGTAAAGTTTCCTCATGAGTACAATTAATTGTTCTGAAATTCCCATTCTTTTCAATTTTATCCACAAATACCTCTGTGTTGTCAATAAAGCACAAGTAGACTTTGTTCTGGTATTATCAGCTTTCAGCCAAGACCCATTTGATACCTGAAATTTTATCCTTCTTTTCATGTTTTCTTCTAAATCTGATTTGAATTTTTGACAGCTCTCAGTAATGTACTACTACAACCATTTTTGAATTGCCCTCAGCAAATTTAACCTGCATATGATATTAATGGCATTGTGTCAAGATTGCTGCATTTTGTTGGGTCACCTTTATTTTTAATGGGCACAGATATGGACCTTTTCTAATATATTGGCCAGGTCACTGCCTCCCACAATCCTTGGCATAGATGAGTGAGCATACCACAGGCTATATCAGTTTTTTGAAACATTTCAATTTGTATTCTTTATATTCCTGAAACTTCATTTTTCCCCAACGCCATAGTGCAGCTTGGGCTTCTGTTTTCAATAGCATTGGTTCTTGTTCAAATGCTAATGACCCACATAGAGATATAGAGCATCTGAAAACTCTAGAGTCATGGAAAGAGGAGGCAGGCTTGCAGAATGAGCCCTTTGGTTGTTTAAATAATTATATATTTCTGAGTGTTTTGTATTAAAATATTTTTTTAAAAGCCATACACAGAGAGAGAATAGAAGAAAATATTATATGATTATGCATGGAGGAGATTGTAGTCATTACTATGAAACAAAACACAATAGGATGAATGCAAAACCGATGTTCTCTTAAAATGAAAATAATTACTGCTATTTAAAAATTTCTTGACCATTGAATGTGAGACCCTTCTAACACAATTTGAGAATCTGTACAAGTATTTTGTTGTTTGTTGTTAGGTGCTGTCGAGTTGGTACCGACTCACTGCAACCATATGCACAACAGAATGAAACACTACCTGGTCCTGGGCCAATCTCACAATTGTTGCCATGCTTGAGCCCATTGATGCTTCCACTTCGCCAATGGATCTTCCTTTTTTTCTCTGACCCTCTACATTGCCAAACATGATATCTTTCTCCAGCAACTGGTCCCTCCTCACATTATGTCCGAAGTATGAGAGATGAAGTTTGGCCTTCCTGGCCGTCAAGGAGCACTTTGGCTGCACTTCTTCCAACACAGATCTGCTAGCTCTTTTGGCAGCCCATGGCACTTTCAATATTCTCCAACACCATAACTCAAAAGCATCAATTCTTATACAGTCTTCCTTATTCGCTGTCCAGCTTTCACATGCATATGAAGTTATTGAAAATACCATGGCTTGAGCCGGGCGCACCTTAGTCCTCAAGCTGACATCTTTGCTCTTCAATACTTTAAAACCACCACTTGTCTGTCAGTTTGTCGTACTGTGGTGCCTTGTGGGTTGCTGTGATTCTGGAAGCTATACCACCTGTATTTTAAATACCAGCAGGGTCACCCATGATGGACAGGTTTCAGATGAGCTTCCAGACAAAGACAGACTAGGAAGAAGGTGTGATGAGTTACTTCTGCATATTTAGTCACTGAAAACCTGATGAGTAGCAGAGAAACACTGTCAGATATAGTGCTGGAAAATAAGACTCTCAGGTTGGCAAGCACTCAAAATGCAACTGGGGAAGAGCTGCCTCCTCAAAGTAGAGTTGACCGTGATGATGCAAATGGAGTAAAGCCCACGGGAGTAAAGCCCGTGGGAGCTTCATTTCCTGATGTGGCACAATTCAAAATTAAGAGAAACAGCTGTAAACATCCATTAATAATTGGAACATGGAAAGTATGAAGTATGAATCTGGGAAAATTGGAAGTTATCAAAAATGAAATGGAATGCATGAACATTGATATCTTAGGCATTAGTGAGCTGAAATGGACTGGTATTGGCCATTTTAAATCTGAAAACCACATGGTATAAGTATAGGCAAAGTTATTTTCCTGTTTATATTTTGTTGTTTGTTGGTGGGGGGGGAGGTTGATAGGTGTTTAATTACCATTTACTTCATTGTTATATTGCAGTAAAAGTTTTCAATCAACCAAAAAAAGGGATACTGTGGATCGCCAGAAAAACAAATAAAAAATATTACTTAGTCTACGTATATGTTCCTCATGAACCCAGTTATGTTTTCCAGAGTACTCATTCTTCACAATGTCATGATCCACACAGGTGAAAGTCAGTAAAGTGCAGGTAAACATCTCACTAGTATTCTTTACTTTCAGCCAAAGTCCATCTGACATCAGCATTTATATCCCTCCTTCCGTGTCCTCATCTGAATCTGACTTGAATCCCTGGATATTCTATGTCAATATATGGGTGCAGCCAATTTTGCATTATCTTCAGCAAAATGTTATTTACATGTGATATTAATGATATTGTATAATGATTTCTGCATTCCATTGGGTCACCTGTCTTTGGGATGGGCACATATATGGATCTCCTCCAGTCAATCTTCCAAATTTCTTGGATGAGTAAGTGCCTCCAATACTGCATCAGTTTATTGGGAGATTTCAGTTTGCATTCCATCAATTCCTGGTGCCTTCTTTGCAAATGACTTCAATGAACCTAGGACTTCTTCCTTCCAGATGATTGGCTCTTAATCATATGCTACCAGTTAAAATGGTTGAGCATCGACCATTTCTTTTTGGTACAGTGACTCTGTGTACTCCTTCCATCTTCTTTTAATGCTTTCTGCATCATTAAATATTTTGCTTATAGAATCCTTCAATATTGCAATTGAGACTTGAATTTTTTCTTCAATTTCCTCAGCTTGAGAAATGCAGAGCATTTTCAGCCCTTTTGGTTTTCTAACTCCAGGTCTTTTCACATTTTGTTATACTGTTTGACCTTGGCTTCTCGAGCTGCCCTTTGAAATTTTCTATTCAGTTCTTTTAGCTCCTTATTTCTTCTATTTGCTTTAGCATCTCTACATTGGAGAGCAAGTTTGAATCTCTTCTTACATCCAGTTTGGTCTTTTCTTTCTTTCTTGTCTTCTTAATGACCTTTTGCATTCTTCCTGTATGATGTTCTTGATTTCATCCCACAGCTTTCTGGTCTTAAGTCTTTAGTATCTAATGCATCATTTCTGTTCTTCAGATGATCTCTAAATTCAAGTGGGATATTTTCAAGGTCTTATTTTGGCTCTCATGGACTTATTTTAATTTTCAGACTGAACTTGCATATGAGCAATTGATGGTTTGTTTCACAGTCTGCCTCTGATCTTATTTTGGCTGATGATATGGAGCTTTTCCATCATCTCTTTCCACAGACGTAGTCAATTTGATTTCTGTGTATTCCATCTGGTGAGGTCATGTGTATAGTCATCTTTTATGTTTTTTAAAAAGAGTCTTTGTAATAAAGATGTCATTGGTCTTGGAAAAGTCTATTATGCATTCTCCAGCATCATTTGTTATCACCAAGGCCATACTTTCCAATTACTGATCCTTTATCTTTGTTTTCAACCTTTGCATTCCAATCTCCAGGAATTATCAATACATGTTGATTGCATGTTTGATCAATTTCAGCCTGAAGATGATGATAGAATTTTTCAATTTTATCACACTCGCATTAGTGGTTGGTCAGTAAATTTGAATAACAGTGGCATTAACTGTTAATCCTTCTTTTTGTGTTGTTAAGTACCTTTGAATCAGTTCTGACCCATAGAGACCCTGTGTAGGGCTTTGAGGAGCGATTGCTGAGCTTGAATCACCATCCCTGTGGTTCAAATGACTTTGCAGTGTATGGATATTATCCTATCTTTGACAGCATGTTACTTCAAGACAGAACTTGAAATGTTCTTTTTGATGATGAATGCGATGTCTTTCCTCTTCAATTTGCCATTCGCAGCAGAGCATATCATGTGATTGTCAGGTTTAAAATGGCCAATACCAGTCCATTTCAACTCACCAATGCCTAAAATGTCTATGTTTATGCTCTTCACTTAAACTTTTACAATTTCCAATTTGTCAAGATTCATACTTTGTACTTTCTGTGTTCTGATTATTAATGAATGTTTAAAGCTGTTCATCTTGAGTTGTGCTCCATCAGCAAATGAATGTTCCAAATGCTTTACTCTGTTCATGACATTATGGTTAACTCTAATGTGAGAGGTAGTTCTTCCCAAGTCTTATTTTGAGTACCTTCCAACCTGATGGACTCATCTTCTGACACAGTATATGATGATAATATGGTGCTCTTCATCATGTATCAATATTCAATAATATGGTGCTGAAAGTGTTCCACAGCTATTCATAATGTTTTCAGTGCCTAAACATTCAGAACTAGTCTGTTCTTCCTTCTTCCTAGTCTGTCTTCATCTGGAAGCTCTGCTTAAAGCAATCCACCATAGGTGACTCTGCTGGTATTTAATATACCTAAGGCATAACTAAACCCACTAGCCACTCTTTGTAAACTCTATACAGGGTCATTATGAGTCAGAACTGATTTGATGAAACTTAACAGCAACAAAAAAAGGTGATATATATGTATGCAAATGAAATACAAAATTCTCTACCAAAAACCATTTAAAAAAAAAAAAGAAAGAAGAAGAAGATAGAAAGTATCATGTATTGGGATCAAAGTTGCACAACACTGAAAACATTGATAGAAGTTACTACACCTCCCTAGACACACACACACACACACACACACACACACACACATACTTTTGACACTGAACAATTTGTAGCCTGATATCCTGTTGATTTCACACTACCAGTTACTTGGTACAACAGCAAACCCTGTCATACCCAATGGAATAGAATGTGTTGAGATTTATGGCAACAGCAGAGCAATAGCAAAACACTGGTTCAAACCACTGTACAAACTAGAGTTCTAGAGGTGCAGAGATGCTGTCAAACTTAGAGGACTTCAAAGAAAATCTGGAATCAAGAAGAACTTTTAATATTAACCCAGAGATTATTATGGTAAGAGTATAATAGCCATTCCAATTTATGAATAACAAGATTGTACACTTTATATTGATTGTTGCCACCACTTGTCTGTCAGTTTGATATCCTGTGGTGTCTTCCATGTTGCTGTGATTCTGGAAGCTATGCTTCTTGTATTTCAAGTGCTAGCAGGGTCACCATTCATGACAGTTTCAATGGAGCTTTCAGACTAAGACTAGAGAGATAGAATAAATGGTTCATTTATGAAGGATTGGCCACTGAAAAGGGAGCACTGTGGATAAGCATTGGACTGTAAATCTTAAGGTCGATTTGGGCCCACCAGCCACTCCACAGTAAAAAGATTAGGCTTTCTGTTCCCACAAAAATTTAAAAGCCTTAGAAACACTGTACAGGTTTGCTATGAGACGGAATTGACTTGACGACACTTCTCAACAGCACTAATCACTTAAAACCTTTTGAATAGTTGTTGTTGTGAAGTGCTGTCAAGTCAATACTGACTCATTGTGACCCTGTATAGGGTTTCTGAGGAGTGGCTGGTGGGTTTGAACCACTTATTTTGTGGTTAGAAGGCCAGTGCTTATCCCACAGCACCATACCAGGGTTCCTTTTGAATAGTAGCAGTACATTATCTGATATAGTTCCAAAAAATGAACCTTTCAGGTTGGAAGGCACCAGAATACAATTGAAGAAGACCTGCCTTCTAAAAGTAGAATTGACTTTACTGACAAGGATGGAGTAAAGCTTTCAGGACCTTTACTTGCTGATTCAACTCAAAATGAGAAAATAAACAGCTGCAATCAACCATTAATAATTGAAACGTGAAATGCTCAAAGTATGAAAATTGGAAGTTGTAAAAAATGAAATGAAATGTATAATATCCTAGGCAATATCCAATATCCTAGGCAATACTGAAGTAAAATGGACTGGTATTGGCCATTTTGTATTGGACAGTCATATAGTTTATTATGTCAGTGTTACAATGTTACAATACCTTCCAGTTCTTCCCTCTCCCCTCCTTCCAACTCCATTTTGTCTGTTTCCCCGCCCTAAGCTACAAGGCGCGTAGTTTAAAGGACAACATGGCTTTTGATAGGCCAGAGCTAAATCACCCCAGCAATGATCACTCCCTTCCTGTTGAATCTATATAAATCCCCTCCCTTCCTGTTGACTCTCTCTTCTCCTCTTCCTCTTATTTCTGCCCTCTTCTCTTTCTACTCCTCTTCTTCTTCCTCTCTTCCCTTCTGCCTCCTACCTTCTCTCTCAGGCAGAGGTTACCTTCCTCACCGTGAATAAAAGTCTAGATGGGCCGTTTGGTGTGAGGCCCGGAGTTGTTTTTTCCCTTTCAGTCAGAATGACAGGTTGATGAGGAATGGTGTTGTATTCTTTGTCAAAAGGATTTTAAGATCTAACTTGAAGAACAATACTGATTGATAATACAGTATCTCTAAGTCTACAAGGAAGATTAGCTAATTTGCATGCCAATGACTAATGCTAGTGATAAATAAATTAAAGAATTCTACAAACTTCTTCAAAATTCTGGTATGGTGCTGTAGTAAAAGCATTGGATTTAATTCTACTTAAGCTAATCACTAGGAGTCCTGATGTGGCGCTGTGGGTTAATACACCAGACTGGAAAGCCGCTTAAACTACAAGGTTGGCGGTTCAAGCTCACCAGCTGCTCCTCGGAAACCTTATCCAGGGTCGCTATGGGTCAGAACTGACTCGATGGCACTTAACAACAACAACAAAGCTAATCACTAGGTTAGTGGTTCAAAGCCACCAATTGCTCCCTGGGGACCCTATAAAGGGTCACTATGACTCAGAACTGACTTAGTGGCACTTAATAACAACACGAACTTTTTTAGTCTGAAAATGATCAAACATGGAATCAATATGCATTGATGATTACTGCTAATTGCAATTCAAAATTCAAAAACAAAGGATGGATTAGTAGTTGGAAAATATGGTCTTGGTAATAGAAATCAAGCTGGAGATGATTTGATAGAATTTCGAAAGACCTGTGCTTAATCATTGCAAATACCTTTTTCAACAACATAACAACAATGATATATGTGGATCTCATCAGATGGAATACATAGGAATCACATAGACTGCATCTGCTTGAAGAGACAATGGAGAAAATCAATATAATCATCCCTAACAAGGCTAGGGGCCTGGACCATCAATTATTCATATGCAAATCCATGACTCCAAATTTTGATAAATGCACAGACAAGTTTCTTAGTTCTTTGTGTGAGCACTTTCTGAATACTAGTTAATCTACTTTTAACTATAGTCTTCCTGAGGGCAAGCTGCCCTTCCCTGGGCTTGTCCCAGACTTGTGTAAGTACAACCACATTACTGATTTAATAATCAGCAAATGTTGGGGAAGTAACATAAATAACTCAAATGTTTCTGAACTTATGTCAAGATGCAAAATGGAGTTAGGGCTCCCACTGTAGACTGCAGCCTTCCACAAACCAAGTACTTTAGAATTTAAACTCTAATGCAGTATGTGTGTGTGTTTTAACAGAAATTATCCTTGTAAAAAAGTGTCTAACAGTATGGCATCCTTTTAACCTGTCCTTTGAAATTGAGACATCAGTTATAGAGAGACAATGTTTTGGATAAATACCATTAATGTACTGATAATGACACTCAAAACAGTGTTTAAAACTAAACAAACGAGTGAATTAATGAATCAACTACCTGTCTAGCTAACAAATTAACAAACCAGCTAACTAACTTATTAATGTAAGTTATATGTTAAATGTTTAGGTAACTTTTTGATACAATTATGGTTAAGTATATACTCATTGCCATCAAGTTGGTTTCAACTATAGTTTCCCTATAAGGAAGAGTAGAACTACCCCAACTTGCAAGGTTGTAAATCTTTATGGAAGTAGACTATCATAATTTTCTCCTATTAAACTGCTGTAGGATCTAACTGCCGAACTTTCAATTTTCAGCTGAGCATTTTAACCATAGTGCCAGCTGGGATCCTTGCCCAGGTATATAGAAACTGATAAATTCTACATTTTTAATAATCTCTTCTCTACTACTTTTCCCAGGACACTAAGAATAACTCTGCTGTCTAGTGGATTCTGCATTATTAGTTGACAGATGAAAAAAAGAAATCAAGAGTACAGATTTGATACTGATTAACTGCATGTCTTAATAAAAGTTTCTTAACCTCTCTATGACCAAATTTCTTGTTATTTAAGAGGAGAGAGTTCAAATATAAAAATATTTATAGTCTCCTTGTTTTTCAAATTACCCATACTATAAATATGGATCATGCATTAAAAGAAATAAGCATGAATTCAGCAATGTTTTGAAAATTGTAACTTCTTATGAGAGATATTTCTGATTTAGGTAATCAGATTATAAAATTTTAAAGCATATGTTAAGAGAAATAAATAAATAAATAAATAAATAAATAAATAAATAAATAAATAAAACTGAGAAGCACTTTGGACTAAGCTTACAAATCA
>NW_006408656.1:259547-261511 GCF_000296735.1 Chrysochloris asiatica
TTCTACTCCCGTAAAGATTTACACCCTCGGAAACCCTGTACAGGGTCGCTATGGGTCGGACCCGACTCGATGGCACTTAACAACAACAACAATTAAAATAACACACAATGATTTTTTTTTTTGCTTCAAATGCTTGAATATGTTTGATTTATCAATGTATGATAACTATAAAAAGACTAAATTTGAAACTTAATTTCAGAATTTGAAAGCAATCAACTTTATGTTCATTTACCAATGTATTAAGTAAATTATACCCAATCCAGGTCAACTGCTGTTGAGTTACTTCCAATTCATAGTGATGCTATAGGGCACAGTAGAACTGCTTTGTAGGGTTTCTGAGGCGGTAAATCTTTAAGGAAGACCACTTCTTCATCTTTCTCTGGAAGAGTGCCTGTGGTGCTTCAACTGCCAACCTTACAGTTAGCAATTGAAAGCTTAACCTACTGCAACACCATGGCATAAGTAATTATTAAAATGATAAAGTGAATTTCTTGAGGGTGTGAATCTCATTATTCAATTACAAATGCAGATATTGATGACCATAATGACAATGGAGAAGACAAAAAAATGCTTTTATTATAAAAACAAACTATTAGAAATCAAATTCCTAATTCTAGCTCTTCATTCCATCTTTCCTTAAAAGTTAAGTATAAGTAAGGAAAAATAAAACTAAAGTGTTATAGGATATACAACCAAACACACAAATGTGTATCTTCTTAAGAACATAGTGATAAAATCAGCATCATCAAACAAGTACTATAATTGTTCAATTATGAACATTAAGGAAATGTTGTAAAAAAATATTGTTAAATTATACCATGGAGTGCAACAATGTGATTATTGTTGTCAGTTGCTATTGAGTTGGTTCCAATTCATAGTGACCCTGTATAGGGTTTCTGAAGCTATATAGTCTTTAGGGAGCAGAAAGCCTCATCTTTCTTCCACAACTGCACCTAAAGTTTTACAAATAATTCTTTATTCTTTATTTTAGTGATGGACCTCACATAATTTCGCTTTCCTGAAAAAAAATATGTATATCTTACCAACCATATCTTTAAAAGCTATTTTCACTTGCTGGTTCCTTAGGGTATAAATGAAGGGATTCAACAGAGGGGCAACTGAGGTATTGAGCACAGCTACTCCCTTGTTAAATGTGGCTGCATCCTCAACAGAAGGGTTCAAATACATAAAGATGCAACTTCCATAAGACAGTGACAGCACTACCATGTGAGAGGAACAGGTCGAAAAAGCTTTTTTCCTCTGTTGAGCAGAAGGAATTCTCAGAATTGTCCTGATAATGTATGTGTAGGAAAGAATCACTAACACTAATGTGAAAATGAGTGTCACCCCAACCAGAATGAACTCAATCATGTCTATGATATGTGTGTCTGAACAGGCCAATTGCAGCAATACAGTATAATCACAGCAGTAATGATTGATGACATTGGATGCGCAGAAAGGCAGCTGGACAGCCATTACATGTGGCACAATGACGACTAAAAATCCAGAGAACCAGGAACAGAGGACAAGCTGAATGCACAGTCTCCTGTTCATCACAGTTGTGTAATGCAGAGGTCTGCAGATGGCAACATAGCGATCATAGGACATGGTGGCTAAAAGGTAAAATTCAGTGGCTCCCAGAAGGATGGCAAAAAAATACTGAGTGAAACAACCGGCAAAGGAAATAGTCTTGTCTCCAGTCTCAATGTTGACTAGCATTTTGGGAACAAAGACAGAAGTAAAGGAAATTTCCAGAAAGGAGAAATTCCGGAGGAAGAAATACATAGGACTCTGGAGGCGATAATCTAGCAGTGTCAGAATGATGATGGTCAAATTCCCCATAATACTGAAGACATAAGTTAGTAACAGAAAAAAGAAAAGCACAGCTTGAAGCTCAGCATCATCTGTCAATCCAACAAGAATGAACTCCATCACTGGTGTTTGGTTTCTCATCATTGACTTCA
>NW_006408656.1:261673-294572 GCF_000296735.1 Chrysochloris asiatica
CATCTTGTACCTGAATATAAAATACATATAAAATAAAATAAACAACAAACATTTATTTTAAAATTTTCTGCTTCATAGATACATTTTAAATTATTTCTTCAAAATTGTACCATAATTTATTTTGTACTAATACTCTACTTGATTACATTTTCTTTCTCAGTCTTTCTATACTAATTTTCCTTTTGAAGCTATTGGTTCTTGTAACATGTCCATAGATAAATCTCAAGAGAACTGAGATTTTTGAGCACTGGATATATTTGAAGTTTTAAGATAATTGACCCTTTGACTCTTTATTTATTAACCAACAAAGTAAATTTAATACAAGATATGGTATGATGTATGAAAAACAAATGAACATTTGTTTCTTCTTTTTTGTTTTTTATTTTTTGCTTAATTCAGATGTAAAATTTATGGATTAATTAGTATTCATAAAAATGTTACATTAAAATTTATCTCACTGTGCTTTCTTGCTGCAAACAAGATTTCTCCATCAACATAAAATTGCTCCTTTAAAAGGTCAGTTCATGTTCTTTTCTTATGCACAAGTAATTTTCTCTAATCATTCTAATCCATAATAACTGGTTCTCTCCCATCTTTATAAATATTTGTCATAGTCACTGTAGGACAAGCATTCTCTATCAGGTTGGTTTGATTCAAAAGATCAGTTGTTTAAACTCACCAGCCACTCCTCAAAAATACTATTCAGGGTCACTATGAGTCAGAACCAATTCAATAGCACTTAAAACCACAACAGCAACAGTAAGCTATGATATTCAATAAATTATCATCCTTCAATTTTAAGTATACAAGCTTTATATGTCCAGCTTTAAATAAACTTCATATAAGTGTAGAATCTCAAAACTGAAGTTTTATACAAAGACGCATATTGTACAAATTTTCTCACAATTGTAAAGAAAAGTTTTCATTCAAATCATAATCTCCAAACTAAATTATACATTTAATTTTTCAGGGTAATTAAAAATATTCTCCATTATCACATATAAGGAAATAATGTTAAGTGAATGCTTTTTCCTACTTAAAAAATTAAAGTTCTTTTAATTTTAGTAATTAATTATTTCACTGTATGCATTAACAAATGCTCTGATTACAATATATGTTATCAATAGCTTATCTTATCTGAATAAAACTCCAGAAATTTTTGATATGGACAACATACCAGCTTTTGCTAAATTAGAAAGCCTCTCTGGTAAAATTACATCTGGGAAAATATCAGGGTTTCTGATATTATAACATGAGCCAGTTTTTATTTTTTATCAGAACTGTCTCTTTTGTTATATACTTTAAAAACTGGTTGTAATAATCAAATATACTAATGTATTTAAAATTATAAAATGTTATATGGTTGTGAATTATTTTTAACAAGTAAATTTTATGTTGTTGAAGAATAATATAGTTTGTTGAATTCATAATGTAAATCTATGTATTAATTCAAATTGTAACTGCGAATTACTGAACATATTACAGATATCTTCTGTTTTTGAAAGCTTCTTTTATGCCACTTTGCTTTTACAAAAGACCTATATTAGTACATGCTTTTTCTAACCAAAAGAAATTCAGAGGAATTTTTTCTTTCTTTCTTTCTTTCTTTCTTTCTTTCTTTCTTTCTTTCTTTCTTTCTTTCTTTCTTTCTTTCTTTCTTTCTTTTTTAAGGAAAGTGGTGAAAAGTGAGAAATTAGCATTCAGCCTTTATTTTTCAGCAAGTCATTAAAGAGGCAGGATGTACCTCTAGCCATAAGGGTGGTATCACCAAGCTCCTTCCCTGGAAAGGCTATACAACATCTCAGCATCTATCTGCAACACCATTGAACTGTGTATGTGAACAGTATATGTTAAGGTTATTTTAGCTTTATGTGTTATTTGTTATGATTTTGTATATTATTTTTCTGGGTCTGGAAAAGCTAAAAAATGCTTTCAATATAAATTAATGGTAATTACTTCATCACTTTACATCATTTCAACTTAGAAGAGGGTTCATAGAAATGCTCTACTTATGGCTATTGATAACATATTGTAATCATTTGCTAATGCATGCCATGAAATATTTAATTACTAAAATTAAAAGAAACTTTAATTTTTTAAGTATGAGAAAGCATTTGCTTAGCACTGTTACCTTATATGTGATAATGGGGAATATATTTTTTTAATTTATAATGAATATATATATATGAGAGTGTGGAAAATGAAAAAAAATAGGTACAAAATAATGAACATTGCAAAACACTTTATATTCAGAGAAATATCAGGACAATACTTTAATTATGATAAAACCACTCATTAAATTGTAAAATTGCCAAAATAGATGCAAACTTGTAGGATATGATATATGAAAATTTTGAGGAAATGATGTCCATGGTAAAAGTGTTTGGGTTTTGGATCCTAGTGGCCACCTTAGGATGAACACTGGACTGTTAACCATAAGGTCAGTGCTAAAAACCCATCAGCTGTTCCCTGGAAACACTAGACAGAGTCAATGTGAGTTGGAACAGACTCAACAACACTTAACAACAACAACAACAATATTTCGGTGTTTGCAGATAATTTGAAGATATCAATTTTTATCTTCTAATTTTATATCCTAGATACAATTAAGATTTAAAATTATAACAGAAAATAATCAAAAAATCACATAAATAAAGAACATCAATATTATATTTTATTATATTTATTTAATAAATAATTAAATACTATATATTTAAATTAAAATCTTGGACAAAACAAAACATCTTAAGTGTTTGCCACAAAATAGAAACATTTTAATGAATGAATAATTGAGTGATGGCTCAAAATAATACTAGCAAAACATCATTTATATTTGCTAAATGAAACTACTAAGTAAAACAACAAAACTGGGAATGGAAGCAAATACTTCTGAATGATGTTGAATGGAGGAGATTGAAGTCATTGCAATGAAATGTGCCATTGAGTCAGGACTGACTCATAGTGACTGAATGTACAACAGAACAAAACACTACCCGGTTCTGAGCCAACCTCATAATCACTGCTACGTTTGAACCCATTGCTGCTGCCACTGTGTCAATCCATCTCTCTGGGGTCTTCCTCTACCAACACTCTACCAAATGTAAGATCAATAAAAATGACAATTTTTACATAAGAAGCAATGATCAGATATGCTTCTTTTCAGTATAGTAAAGATGATAATAACCCTTTATGAAAATGATAAGTAGAATTCCTTGAAAAATACAAAGCTGAATTTATTAAGGGAATCTTTGTGCTTTAAAATAATGTATATATTGGATCAAACAATAAAAAAATATTTTAGTTAACATTTATTTAACAAATATATGATGCCTTAAAAGGTTTTGTAATCAGGACACTAATTTTAAAAAATTAAGTTATATTTATGGTTACAAGGGCATTTAAGGATTTTTTTTTAATCTTTTCTCAATGAGTTTAATTATAGATCAATGTAAAAATGTCTCTAGAATGACTAATAAGTCCCATGTTTAATAGTAAACATGAAGCATTAGTAATACAAAAGCATCTGTATCCTTCTGTGGTAGGTCTTAAAACTTCAAGAAATCTTTTTAAAGTTATGGAGCATTGTCTGAAGCTACAATTGAGGCAAAATCTAAGAAAACAAAATTCATAGGAAATGAGAATAGATACATTGTTGTTAAGAGCTGTTGAGTTGGGTCTGATTCATACTGACTTTGTTTAGGGTCTGAGGAGTGAGCAGCTGATAGGTTTGAACTGCCTACCTTGTGGTTCAAACCAAGGTCCAGTACTTATCCTGCAGTGCCACAATAAATATGTTGTTAAGAGCCATAGAGTTAATTCCAAGTCATAATGACCCTGTACAGGATACCAAGGAACAACTGGTGGGTTTGAACCTCCAACACTGCATTAGCAATCCAGTGTTTACCCTAGAGTGCTACACAATAGCAATTAAGGATGTTTTAAAAATTATTATTTATTATATTCACTTTAAACTGAATTCTTGTGAGCATGGTGTAATATTGTCTGCCTGAAAAAAGCATACATGTTAAAACATTAGGTTTTGAAAACTCTCTACTTTGTTCAAATTAATCAAAAGTTAATTAAAAGAATATATCTTCAGCATTATAAGAAGTAAAGTTGAAAAATAAACCAACAAATAATTAAAGTAATTCTAAATGTCTAGTTGAATGCAGCCGTAAGCAACTTTCTCTTACCTCAAACAGAAGAGTCAGTTCTATCAAAGTTCCAAATCAACTACTTTTGTGGCTGAGTTTGAGAATATGAAGATTTTGAGCCCAGTGGGAAATAGTCCCCATGCTATCAGGAAAATAAAAATCTAAGCAAGTTATTTATGGAAGTAAATATTTAGATTACATAAGGCACCCATTCAATTAAGTCTATTAGCAATCACACATACAAATTTATACATTATTCCCATTTATGCTGAACTTGAAATGCCAATGGATTTTCATAACAATGAAAGTGGACATACATACTATAAAATGTAAGTTTTTTTTTATGACATTAATGCATGATGATGATAATGTGAGGAAACCATCACCTACCTGATAAGAAATTTTAAAAGTCTTTGAGAAAAAAAATTCACCATGATCCATCTATTTGACCCAGTAATTACATGAGTAGATATTCTTGCTTCCTGCAAGGTTGGAGCAAGAAAGACAGAAAACAAGGCTGGTACATAATCTAGTGCCATATAGAAGGAAAGTGTTTTAATAGATAGGCGCTTGTTTAAAAACAAATAAAACAGGAGCTCCTAATGGTCAAAACAGAAACTATTTGAGAAACAAAATAGATAATAATCGTATCGAATTTAAGCCCATAGAGTAAAATAAATGTACCAGACTCAATACTGATTTAGATAAAGGATTGAATAAATAAAGAAATGATGGAGCACAGATACTTGCACTGGCATTCCAATAAATAAATTAGAAGGAAAGAGGGAAATATAAAATACTTATAGACAAACACCATGTTAATAATTATTGCAGATAAAATCTACCAATGACTGCCAAGTTTGTCAACAAAAATGTGAGGGATATTAAAATCTACTTGGTCTTAAAAAGTCTCCCCTAAACATTTAGTAATTGCAAAAGGTGATGGTGATGGTAACTTAACAATGTTATAACAACTCTGACTCTATGAATCAACACCAACTTGGTTCTTATGAGGTAGAGGACAAATGCATCATGTTCTGCAACTTCTCCACCATTTCTGACACCCATAGAACATTTCCTCTATGGGTTTTGTATTTCCTTGGAAAGATCACAGAGAGCTCATAGTAATACAGAACTGTAATAACAATTTTAATAACAGAGGACATAAGCAGAGACAAAATTATGCAAAGGGAAAGAATCAAGATAAATCTCAGCATCAGCCCCCAATGTCTAAAATGACACCTGCTTGCTTCTCTCTGTTACCCTTCCCTAAAAACAGTGTGCCTTCTCAACTCTCAGAAAACATTAATACAGTGAAGTTACTTGTATAGATTCATTTTTTTAGGTAATTGCAGAAATAGATATATACACATGTGTATGGAGCTCTGGTAGCGTAGTGGTTAAGAGTCGGGCTGCAAACCTTAAGGTCAGCAGTTCAAAACTACCAGCAGCTCCACGGGAGAAAGAGGAAACTTTCTGCTCCCGTAAAGATTTACAGCCTCGGAAACCCTGTTCAGGGTCGCTATGGGTCGGAACCGACTCGACAGCACTTAACAACAACAACAATGTGTGTGTGTGTGTTTGCATACATATGTTTCCTATGTTTGACTACTGAAAGAGTCTATAAAAAGTGGGCACCTGGGACTGGCAGCCAGGAGGCAGGCTTGCAGAATGTGCCCTTTGGTTGTTTAAATTATTATATATTCCTGAGTGTTTCTGTGTACATCTTCTCTCCCTCCACCCACCCATCCCAAAGGAAAACAAAAAACAAAAAAAACGGAATGGAAGCAAATACTTTTGTATGATGTTGAAAGGAAGAGATTGTAATCATTGCAATGAAATGATGGTGTAAAGCTGATGTTGTCCCATGTAAACTATCACTCAGTTCACAATAAAAACTTAAAAAGAAAAAAATGTCACCTTGGTATCACAGAGGGCACCTAGAGCCCAGAACTTGGACTATAAATGCTATTTTCCAATAAATGTAGCCAGAAAATTTTGGAGAACAGATTGTTTCTACATCTGTTGTTTTTGTTAAGTGTCATCAAGTGAGTCCCAACAGTATAGGATTTCCGAGGTGCTGGTTGATTTGAACCAGTAACCTTGTGGTTAGTAGTCCAGTGCTTATCTTACAGAGCCAAACTAGGACTCTGTTTCTAGGTGTGAAGAAGGATAAATCTAAGGTAAGCCTTCAACATCATGTGAAATCAGAAATGAAAGAACTAATTAAATTTAAGGAGCTATGGAAGTATAGTTATTGCATATTAGGCTGCTAACTGCAAGGTCAACAGTTCAAATCTACCACTTGCTCTGGAAGAGAAAGATGAGGCTTTCTACTCCTATAAAGATTGGGGGTGGGGGGAGGGCGTGGTGGTAGTGCGCTGTGGAGTCAGTTTCAACTCATAGAGACCCTGGATAGGGTTTCCGAGGCTGTAAATCTTTACGGGAGCAGAAAGTCTTAACAACATACAACAACCAAGTTAAATTTGAAGCAGGAGATTGCATTATTGGTAGGACTCTGGAGAGTAACACACATTCAAAATGGGGTGGTAGGACATCATCTTTGAGAGGGACATACAACTGATTTATTCCTACTGAGGTCAAGAAACACAGGCAGCAGATTTGGGTGGTAATACATTTGTAAGATGGTGTCTATGAAATTGTTGTTAACCAGTTCAAAACCCCGATTCCAATGAATTAATATTAGAAATAAAATGGGGGAATTAGAAAACTACCAACTGACAAACACCATAGTAATGGCTATTTCAGGCATGAAGCATTAATAGATGGTTAATTCAGTGAAGGAAAATAAGGTGAAAAGCAGGCTTATTAATCATAAGATTACATATGCATATATAGAGATTTATAGAGACCTATTCTGGTGTGTGGCATTACAGGTTCATGCTGGGCTGCAAGGTGAGTTTGAACTGAAAGGTCAATGGTTCAAGCTCACTAGCCTTTCCTTGGAAATCCTATACATGGTTGCTGAGTCAGAACAGACTTGATGGCACTAAACAACAACAATCCTAGTGTGATGCTATTGGATAAGCACTGGACCAAACATCAGTTTGAACCACAGGGTCAGCAGTTCAAACTCACTAGCAGTATCTCGGAAATCTTATACAAGGTTAGTCGGAACCGACTCAACAGCACTTAACAACAACAAATCTTATATATAATAAATAAATACAAATGAAAAAAAAAAATAACTTCACTATGGAGAAACCTGTCAGGCATCACTTCACCCAAATAATCAAAATTGTGTTCACCTATGATGGATTAAGTAGATTTAGCACATTGAAAAGGACACAACATACATTGCGTTTTTTTTTTTTTTTAATATGCTTAAACAACATCTAATGTCAAAGAAATGTCAGAAAACTCAATTGTAAGACATTCTATCATTTTATGAAATATCTGGCTGGTATTCTTTAAGAGGAAAAAGATCACAAGGATGCAAAAAGACTGAGTAACTATTACAAATTAAGGAAGATTAAAATGGCATGGAGGGTCCCTGGGTGACACAAATGGTTTGTACTTGGTTACTAATTTATGGATTAGTAGTTGAAAACCACCAGTAGTGTTGTGGAAGAAAAGCCTGGGAGTCTACTTTTTTAAAGACAGGAGTCAAGACAAATGCAATGGAACAGTTCTACTCTTTTATATAGGGGGTTGCTATGAGTCAGAAACAACTGAATGCTAATGTGCTTGGGTTTAAAGATACCTGATAATTAATTACAGCACATGATCTTAAATTTAATCCTTAGCTTGATAGAGTCGTTTATGAGATGATTAATGATATTTGATTAAGGTCTTTAATTGACACTTTTGTATCAATGTTACTGTCTTGAGATTTAAAATTTATTGTGGAATGTGTAAGGACATACGACAATATACTTGTAGAGATTGTAGACTTGCTGTAATATTACAAATATTACAAATATTTCAAGAAGAGAAAGGGACCAAGAGAGAAAACTGTATGGCAAAATGTTAAATTGCATGGAATCTAGGTGGAAGATACTGAAAATATTTTGCAACTTTTTAAATAGAAATTAATCTATAAAATTATGTTAAAATTTGTTGTTGTTGTTGTTGTTAGATGCCATCGAGTTGGCACTGACTCATAACGACCTTATGCACAGCAGAACGAAACACTACCTGATCCGGGCCAACCTCACTACTGTTGCCACACTTGAGTCCATCGATGCTGCCACCTGGCCAATCCATCTTGTTGGGGGGTCTTCCTCTTTTTCTCTGACTCTCCATCTTACCAAACATGATATCCTTCTCCAGTGACTGTTCCCTCCCGACAATATGTCCAAAGTATGAGAGACGAAGTTTGGCCATCTTTGTTAAAATTTAGACTTCTAAAAGTGGAAAAAGGAATTTGGAGAAGATCATGGCATTAGCATACCATCATCTCATGTTTCCTCCACAAATACAACAATACAAATACAAGAAATACAAATACAAGAAAAATATTGGCTGACATTGAGGGACTCAGAATCTGAGAGCAGAAGAAAGCAGTGGGGAACTGCATACAGGCAAGAATCAGCTAATCAATAATTTCCAAACAGTATTGTTGTTATTAGGTGCACTCAAGGCAGTTCCGACTCAAAGTGACCTTACCCACAACAGAACAAAACACTGCCTTATCCTGCACCAACCTCACAATCACCGTTAGGTTTGAGTCCATTGCTGTTGCCATTGTGCTAATCCATATTCATTGGGGATCTTCCGATATTTTACTGACCCTCCACTTTACCAAGCATGATATGCTTCTTCAGGGACAGGTCCTTCCTGATAAGTCTGAAACATGAGGGATAAAGTCTCGCAATCCTGGCTTCTAAGGAAGACTCTGGCTGTACTTCTTCCAACATATTTGTTTGTTTTACTGGCTGTGCATATGGTCTTTTTTTTTTTTTTATCACAAAGAGGCCACATTTTTATTGACAACTCAACCTCTACATAATACAGTATTGCACAAATTATAAGTGGATTAACAATTATGTTAATGATACAAACTCACGAACACTAGAAAGCTCTAGATTCACTCCAACCATGCCAGGGACTTTTGTGAACAAACACAAATAGCACCAAGGTCAACACTACTTCAATTCAGAATTCAGTCTTCCAAAATATCCAGAGATGCCAATTCACAGAATACCTTTATATCAAACCTAAAAACTAAATGACAAAATGAACACGTTAAAGGAAAGTTGGTAATAAAAATGCTACAAATGCAATATCAGGTCTAAGGTTATGTGATTAGATTTAAGATGCAGACAATGTTAGCACAACGGGAATTTTTAGAAAAGAATCCATGCTCTGCTTCACAATACATTCCCAAAAAACTAACTGGATTGCTAGGTTTTACCTGCTAGCATAAACAATTGCTTTATAGTTCTGACAAACAAGAGAATATGTCATACAAATGGGTTTCTCAGGAAGATTCTTCTAATTCAGAATTAGAGAAAATAAAATATTTTAATTATATATATAGTAAGTGTTTTAAGTCCTTTCCCCTTTCCACAAGCAAGGCTGTGTATCATCAACACATTGCAAATTGTTAATGATTCTTTCTAGAATCCTGATGGCATGTTCTTCATATAATCTAGTTTATCAGATGATTTGTTCAGCATACAAATTGAATGAATATGTTAAAAGGATGCAATCCTGGCACACACCTTTCCTAATTTTAAATTATTTAGTGTCCACTAGTTCTGTTCTTCATTGTTTTTGTTGTTAAGTGCCGTGGAGTCGTTTTCGACTCATAGTGACTCTACACAGGGTTTCCGAGGCTGCAAATCTTTATAGGAGCAGAATGCCTCATCTTTCTCCGGTGAAACAGCTGGTGGTTTTCAACTGCCAACCTTGAGGTTAGCAGCCCGATTCATAACCACTATGATACCAGAGATTAAGTGTTCCAGAATACTCATTCTCCACAATATTACCCATCGCTTGTCATGATCCACACAGTCAGAAACCTTTTTGTAGTCAACAAACATGTAAACATTTTTCTGGTATACTCTGCATTCAGCCAATATCCATCTTATATCACTAATTACATCTCTTGTTCCATGTCCTTGTCTAAATCTGTCTTGAACCTCTGGCAGTTTTATGACAATGTAATATTATAACTGTTTTTTTAGTCATCTATTGCAAAATTTTGCTTGCATATGATATTAATGATATTGTGTGATGATTTCCACATTCTGTTGAATCACCTCCCTTGAATGGGCACAAATATGGATCTCTTCCAATCAGTTGGCCAAATAGCTGTCTTCTGAATTTCTTGGCAGAGATGAGTGAGTTACCCCAGAACTGCATCAGTTCATTGAATGTTTTAAATTTGTATGCCACCAATTCCCAGAGGGGCCTTGTACTTTGCCAATGCCTTCAGTGCACCTTGAACTTTCTCCATCAGTACCGTTGGTGTTTGATTATATGCTGGTTCTTGAAATGGTTGAACATCGACAATTTCTTTTTGTTATATTGACTCTGTGTATTTCTTACATCTTCTGTTATTGCTTTCTGCATCATTCAAATTTTGCCCATAGGATCCTTCAGTTTTTCAAGTTAAGACTTGAATTTTTTCTTCAGTTCTTTCAGTTTGAGAGATGCTGAGTGTGTTCTTCCCTTTTGGTTTTCTAACTCTAGGTCACTGCACATTTCATTAAAATATTTGACTTTGCCTTCTTGAGATACCTATTTGAAATTTTCTGTTCAGCTCTTTTACCTCTTCAGTTTTTCCATTTGCTTTAGCATCCCTATACTGGAGAGCAAGTTTCAGGATCTTCTTTTACATTCATTTTGGTCTTTTTCTTCTTTCTTATCTATTTAATTACTTTTGCTCTCTTCCTGTATGATGTTCCTGATCTCATCCCACAACTCTTCTGATCTTTGGTCATTAGTGTCTTATGCATCAAATCTGTTCTTGAGATGGTCTCTAAACACAAGTGGATTATGTTCAAGGTCATATTATGGCTCTTGTGGGCTTGATTTAATTTCCTTTGTCTTCAGTCTGAACTTGCATATGAATAATTGATTGTTCCCACAGTGTGCCCCTGGTTTTATTTTAACTGTTGAAATAGAGCTTTTCCACTGACTCTTTCCACAAATTAGTGAATTTGATTACAGTGTATTCCATCTGGTGAAGTCCATGTGTACAGTTGCCTTTATGTTGTTCAAAAAAAGGTATTTGCAATGAGAAAGTCATTGTTCTTAGAAAATTCTATCATGCAATCTTCACCATCATTTCTAGCACCAAAGTCTTATTTTCCAGATACTAATCCTTCCTCTTTGTTTCCAACCATTACATTCCAATCACTAGTAATTATCTACTTATCTTGATTCTGTGTTGGATCAATTTCAGACTGAAGAAGGTGGTAAATTCTTCAATTTCATTATCACAGGCATTAGTGGTTAGTTCAAAAATTTGAGTAATAGTGTCTTTAGCTGGTCTTCCTTTTAGACATATATCCTAACACATATAGCAGTATACTTCAAGATAAAAATGTTCTTTTTGGTAATTCCTAGCATAGTAAAGCTTGTGATTGTTAGATTCAAATTGGCCAATACCAGTCCATTTCAGCTCACTAATGCCTTGTATATCAATATTGATGTATTCCATTTCATTTTTAAAACTTCCAGTTTTTCCAGATTCACCCATTGTACATTCTATGTTCCAATTTTTAATGAGTATTTAGAGGTATTTCTCCTCATTTTGAGTGGTGCCCATCAACAAATGAAGGTTCTAAAAGCTATACTTTATTTTTGTCATCACATCAACTCTGTTATGAGGAGGCAGTTCTTCCCCAGTTGTGTTATTCATCATGTTTAAATATTCATTATTCAGGTGACATCTGACAGTGCTTCACTACTATTCATAAGATTCTCAGTGACTAAATATTCAGAAGTCATTTGCCTTTTCTCCTTTCTAGTCTGTGTTATTCTGGAAGCTCAGCAGAAACCTGTCCAACTTGAGTGACCCTGCTGGTATTTAAAAAGCCGGTTGCATGGCTTCCAGCATCATTGCAACACATGAGCCAGCCACAGTGTGATAAACTGCCAGGGAAGTGGTGGGGATCACTTATTCCACAATCCCTGCCCCTCAGCCATGCAGCCCACTACTGCTGTGAAGTGGAAGTGACCCAAGAAAAAGAACCTGTTACCCTCACCACCACATATTTGCTTCTAAAATCAACAAAGCCAACTTTCCTGGAACTTCATTTGGAGTATGTAAGCAACTCTCCAACCAGGACACTGTTACACTGTTGCAAGTTTATTTTAAATTGCTACAGAAGGATCCCTACAATGAAATCAATTCTCACAGTCAACAATCTATCTGCCTCCCTGTACACGTTTGAAACCAACAGGACAGACCTTGTGGAGATTCAGTTTGGTTGGGCCTACTCCTCTATGTAGTTGACACTGATAACTGCTGACTGAGGTAGCTGTGTACTAGGAAGCATCTTGAGTGGAGGACCCAACAGATTCTTGGCCAGGGAACTGAAATAGAAACAAGACTGACCTCCCTCGGATTTATTTGGAGTATGTCAGCACCTCTCTCACCTATTGCAAATTGCACTAGAAGGTACCTTGTAGGGGAGTTGAGAGAAGGATTTAAATAGATTTTTAGTTATATTTGTTTTAACCCTTTTCCAAAGTTATTCCTAATCATTACTGGAGTCCTGGTGTGTTGCTGTGTGAATGTGCTGCACTGCAAAGTCAGTTTGGACTGCAAAGTCAGTTTGAACCAGATGTAAGATGCAGACTCAGAAGAAAGCAAGCAAGCCTGCTTTATAGTGTTCAATATATTGGAAGTAGACCATACACCCAAGGAAACTTTCTTCAATTGACTGGCTGCCCATAGAAGTGATTATATCATATTAGATCTCATAATGGGGGTCATCTCAATTGCCAAATCACCAAGAATCCTGACACAGTCAAGTTGACACAAAGTCTTAACTATCACAAGTTCCTTGCTTTAATTTAACTGAAATGCTTGCATATAGAAATTATTTCTGTGGTGTAAAAGCCCATGGAGTTTTGGTTACTGATGATCCTAATTCCTATATAAAAGAGTAACAACAATTGTGAGGTTGGCATAGGATTGGATAGTGTTTACTTCTGCTGTGCATAGGGTCACTATGTGTCAAAACGGACTCATAGTGACCCTGTATAGGATTTCCAAGAAGCAGCCAATGGATTTCTACCTCCAACCTTGAGGTTACCATCCACATCAGGACACCATAACAATGACAGTACAGTTACCCTTTCATGCTCTTTTTTTTTTTTTTTTTTTCAGGATTGACATTCTATTAAGTTGAAGCATATGAACTGTATTGTTTTATAGGTTAAAACAACTGGAGTCCTGGTGTAGAGCTGTAGGATAAGCACTGACCACAAGGTCTGTTTGAACTGCAAGGTTGGTGGTTCAAATCCACTGGTCTCTCCTTGGAAATCCTATACAGGGTTGCTTTGAGCTGGAACTGACTCAATGGCACTAATCATCAACAACAACACAGGTTAAAAGGTTCAAATATTTGTTATTACTTATAGTCCATCATAACAGTTGTAAAACAATAATGCCAATTAACATTTTTTGATGTTTACTTGTGATTTATTTATTTATTTGTTTATTTAACTTTCTATTGTGAATTGAGTAAAGGTTTACAGACAAGATCATCAGTTTTACATTCAAACAAATAACACACTTTGTTTCATCTCAATGTCTGCAATCCCCTCCATGTAACAACAATTATCATCTTCCTCCCTGTGCCTCCTATATCCCTTCCTTCCACCCACCTTCCCATCCCTTCTCACCATTGTCCTTAGGTACATGTTGCTCCTTTGATTTTGAATGATTGCTAATTCTATCATTCATAATGAGCATATCTTACTAGTGTTGCTTTTTCCCCAGTATATATATGCTTCTTGGTTGAAAGTTGTTTCCCCTATATACCTATTTATTCTTGGCTGAAAGAAGATGTGTTTATTTCCAGACCTGAATGGTGGTCTAGGGCCACAGTCTCAGGTTTCTCCAGTCTCTATCTGGCTAGTAGGCTTGTTTTTCAGTTTGTTTTAGAAATAATTTTTAGTTTTGTTCCATACATTATGCTGCTCCATCCAGGATCTTCTAATGTGATCCCATTCAGGGAAATTGGTAGTGGTAGCCGGGCACCATCTGGTCTTAGAGTCATGAAGACTAATGTCCACGTGTTCCTTTAGTTTTCTGGGTAAGTTGATTTCAATCATAGTCTGTAACATCTCTTAGGAAGAGAAGACATTGTGAGGTCTCTTACTTTGTTCTTCTTTACTACTACCTTCTTTATCCTGGGTGTCTAGTCTTTCCATATATCATTGTTGTTGTTGTTAACTGCCGTTGAGTCGGTTTCGACCCATAGCGATCCTGTACAGGGTTTCCGAGGGTGTAAATCTTTATGGGAGTAGAAAGCCTGATCTTTCTCCCGCGGAGCAGCTGGTAGTTTCGAACCACTGACCTTAAGGTTCGCAGCCCGATTCGTAACCACTACGCTACCAGAGCTCCTTATCATTAGTGATTAGATTTTCTATTTATTTAAAGAATGAGGATGGACTCTGTTTAGTGGTTGCATTATATTTGTATATTGCTATGAATTTTATTGATAATTTCACAATGTTAAGTCTGTCTATCCATGAGCAGGATATATTCTTCCATGGATGTAGGCCTCTTTTGGTTTCAGGAGACCTGGTGGCATAGTGGGTTAAGTGTTGGACTGCTAACCAAAGATCGATGATGTAAACCCACCAGTCTCTCTGAGAGAAAAATAAGACTGTCTGCTTTTGTAAAGATTTGCAACCTAGGAAACCAAATCCCTATGATGCAGTTCTACTCTGTTCTGCAGGGTCCCCTATGAGTTGTAATTCACTTGACAGAGTGAGTTTCTTTCAATGGTATTTTGTAATTAACTTTGCGTATGTCTTTTTTGTCCCTGGTTAGATTTATTACTAAGTACTTCATGTCTTTGTAATTATAAGTGACATTGTTTTCCTTATTTCCTTTTCAGAATTATCTCTTCTAGTGAGAGGAATTCCACTAATTTTTGTAGGTAGATCGTATATGCTGTCATATTGCAGAATCTTTATGTTCATCCCAGTTACATTTTTGTTAAGAATCTGGTATTTTCTATATATACAACAATATTATCCAAAAATAGTGATAGTTTGTGTGTGTGTATCTAAGTTTTTATTGTGAACTGAGTGATAAGTTTACATGGTTACATGGGAGAACATCGGCTTTACATCACTGTTCCATTGCAGTGATTACAATCTCCTCCATGCATAATAATTCAACAGTATTTGCTTCCATTCCCTCCTTTTTTTGGGGGGGGGGGGATGAACACAGAAACACTTAGGAATATATAATAATTTAAACAACCAAATGGAATGGCACATTCTGCAAGCTTGCCTCCTGGCTGCCAGCACCCAGTCCCTCTTTTTCCGTGAGTCCAGAGTCCTCAGATGATCCCTCTCTCCATGTCCTCATCTCTGCCTCCATCTCTGGTATCACTTCTCTGGATAGGGTACAAAACATGTACCTTTACAATTATGACATTCAGAGTTAGTCATGATAACAATTACTCACTACTGAATCATAAGAATCTTATCCCCATATCTTTTCCCCAGACCCTTCTAGCTAAAATGAAAACTACTCAAATAGAGATAGTTTAAAATCTCTCTGTCACTTCTAGTCAGAGAAGTAAAATGTAATTCTGGTGGGGTCCAAGGTAGAAATTAGTAGGGCAAAGATACTATGAATGAGAAAGTATACAATGTTCTGCTTTGTGAATATGTAAGTATAGTATAAAGATTTATTTCATCCTGTTTATTCCCCTCCTTTAAAATAAACCATAGTTTACAATTGGTAGATCTATCTGTCTATATCTAAATAGATATTAAAGAGAAATTTATATATCTGGAAATCACCTAAATCTGCTTTATTAGACTACAGTCCACTTATTGCATAGAAATTGGAATTGGCTTTACATTCTTAATGTACTTCTACTTTTCTTTACGATATTAACTGATTCTCTTGAAACTGAATTTTCTTTTCCTTAAATCCTTTATGTAAGCTCATAAATTATGACCAATTTTTTGTTAGACTACATACAGTAAATTGAAATATACTCTTAATACATTAAAAAAAAAGAAAAAGAAAAAAGAAAGAAAGAAAATTCTGTCACTTTGGATACCTTTTATTTCCTTGTCTTACCTTATTGCTCTGGCTAGGGCTTCCAATACAAGGTTGACTATAAGTGGTGATAAAGAGAATCTTTGACTGGCTTCCACTTGAAAATGGAATATTTTCAGTTTAATTGTGAATTAAGTTTTTGAGTATGCCATAAGATATGTTGAGCAATTTCTCTTCTATTTTGGCTGAGATTTTTTTTTTTTTTTTTTAATTAAGAAAGGGTATTGAATTTTGTCAAATGCTCTTTTTGCATCAGTTGATAGGATCAATGGTTCTTTCCCTTTGCTTTATTTATGTGGTGGATTATATTGATCGTTTTTCATGGTGAACCATCCTTGCATACCTTGCATACTTATTTAGCCATGATATCTTATTTTTTTGACATGTTATCGAATTCCATTGGAAAGGATTTTACAACTATGATATATATATATATATATATATATATATATATATATATATTCATTTATTTTAAATGATGTTTTTGCTAGGTTTGGACCTCAGAGTTATACTTACTTTATAGAATGAGGTCTGGAGCAGTCCTTCCTCTCCTATGTTCTAGAATAGTTTGAGTAAAATTGGTCTCAACTCTTCTTTGAACATTTGGTAGAATTTTCCAGTGAAACCATCTGACCCAGCACTATTTTTGCTGTAAAAAATTTTTATGCCCTATTCGATGATTTCTTTTGTAATGTAATGTTGTTATCATTATTAAGTGCTATCGAGTTGGTTCCAACTCACAGCAACCCTGTATAGGGTTTCCAAGGAGCAACTGGTAGATTTGAACAACCAATCGTGGTTTGCAGTCCAGGGCTGATCCTACAGTGCCACACCAAGAATCATCTTTTGTAATAGGATTGTCCAAATGTTCTCCTTCAGTGTGTTAATTTGGTTAGGTAGTGTGTTTCTAGAAATCTGTACATTTCTTTTAGATTTTTAAATTATTTTAGAGTACAGTTCTTCCTAGTATTCTGTTGTTGTTAAGTGCCGTCGAGTTGGTTCCGACCCATAGCGACCCTGTACAGGGTTTCCGAGGGTGTAAATCTTTATGGTAGTAGAAAGCCTCATCGTTCTCCCGCGGAGCGGCTGGTAGTTTCGAACCGCTGACCTTAAGGTTCGCAGCCCAATTCGTAACCACTATGCTACCAGAGCTATCCCTTTTATTCCAGTTGATTCTTTTGTGACATTGTTTCATTTCTTGTTCACATTATTTGCATCTTCTATTTTTCCTTTGTTAAATATCCTAATGGTTTGTCAATTTTATTAACCCTTTCAAAGCGCTATCTTCAGTCTTACTGATTGTTTCTATTATTTTTCTGTATTCTATTTCAATTAGTTATGCACACATACTTATTATTTTCTTTCTTTAGGTGAGTATAGGCTATTTTTGCTGTTATTTTTCTAATTGCTGGAGATATTTAGATATGGTATTGGTTTTGGTGCTTTCTCTCTCTCTCTTTTATTTATTTATTTATTGATGTACTTTTATTACTAAAAACTGTCCACTACCCTTCTACATTGCTGGTAGAACTATAAAATGGTGCAGTCACCATGGAAAATGGTATGGTGCTTCCTCAAAAAGTTGGAAATAGATATATCGTATGGCTTAGAAATTTTTCTATGTGGCATATATCCACAAGAAATAAAAGTCAGGACACTAGTATATATACGCATGACTATGTTCATTGCTACTCACCGTGGCAAAAAGATAGACATGGGCTAAATGCCCATCAATGGAAGAATGGACAAACAAACTGGTGCATACACACAATGGGATACCTTGCAATGATGAATATAATGATGAATCTGTGAAACACCATGTAACATGGATGAATCTGGAGGACATTATACAGAGTAAAATTAGTCAACCACAAGAGGGCAAATATTGTATGAGACCACTATTAGAAAAACTCAGGAAAAGGTTTCATGCTAAAAGAAACATTCTTTGGCTACCAGGTGTGGGAAGGAAGGGAGGTAATTCACTGGCTAGAGGTTAAACACATGTTAACTCAGGTGATGGAGAGGACAATATACAAGAAGATGGATGTTAGCAGAAGAATGATAAAGACATATAAATACACAGGGAGGTAGGCAGGGGTTAAACAGGATAGTGCTAAATATTGTTATATATACAACCCTGGAACAAAAGTGTTCTGTGGATTGATACACAAAAAGATATATAGGCTGAATTGGTATAGGAGAGAGAATGGATGCATACCTACAAATACATAATGGAATTACCGAAGATATCCATACACAGTACTTACCTTTGCTTCAAACATACGTATGGATGTGATAGAGCATGCAGGGGCAAAATGATGAAGACTTTGTAGATATTGTTAAGCATCTTAAGGCAATGAGTTATTGGGACTAGAGGTGCAGGACCATAGTCTCAGGAGATACCATGGTCAATTGGCATAACATAGTCCACAAAGACAATGTGCTACACCCTAAATTGGTGAGTAACATCTGGGATCTTAAAATCCATCTAAGGTGTAACTATTGGTCCTTCATAAGGGAAAGAAAGAAGAGTGATAGGAATTGAAGATGCTTGGAATCAGGTAGCTCAATGGACCATTGAAGCATGTGTTCATCAGGCATCATGACTCTTAGACCAGAACTAGATGATGCCCTGCTACAATTACCAACTGCTCTGAAAGGGGTAGCATTAGAAGGTCCCAGATACAATTGGAGAAAATGAGAAACAAGAATCAAAATTTAAAAAAAAACCCATAAAATAATAAAGACTGGGCTTGCTGGTCAGAAAGAGAGTGGACGAATCTGAGACTATGGCCTTCAACCAATCTTCAGGTCTGGTAGGGAACTCACCTTCATGGCACAGTTTTCAGTCAAACAGAAAATAGGTATATAGGGGTGGACAACAATACTAGCAGGGTGATGTTCTGGGTTAATGCACCAGACTGCAAAGCCGTTTGAACTACAAGGTCAGTGGTTAAAGCTCACCAGCTGCTCCTCAGAAACCCCATACAGGGTCATTATGTGTTGGAACCAACTCAATGGCACCTAACAACAACAACAACATGCTCACCATAGAATGGTAAAATACTAAAGATAAAAAGGACAACATTTATCTAAGGACAAAGCTATGAGGGGATGGGAAGGACTCCCAAGGACAAGTAGGCCAGATTGGTCACCAGCAAGCATTACTAGACTGCTTGTGGTTTCACTTGCATTTTCAGTATTAGAAAGGGGTTTTCTATAATGGGTGACTGATCTTGCCTTGATGGCTCCGAAGCAAACAGCTTGCTTAACATTCTAACATCCAAAAAACCTGCCTTTTTTTCTGCTGATCTTTGTTTCACAAAGTATTTCCTATTTTTCTAGCTGTTCGGGTTAGTTTGCATGTCTTTTCAAGTGGGAATGTTTCACCTCAGAAGATTCTGGGTAGGGTTCAAGATTCCACCTAAGGCTCCATAATCCACAAAGACTTAATAAGAAACCTATTTCCCTGGCCATATTATAATTCCTTTTTAGCTAACCCAGTCAGTTATAGGCTGAAGACAGACTCACAAATGTTCTGTAATCATATTTCCAAATATTCATTTCTATCATACTTAGATGTTTATTTTTACAATAATAGGCAGGGGAAACAATATCCACAAGATAGTCTAACCCCTAAGTATTTTCCCTTCCTTTACCCATTCAGATTATGTTTCCATCCCTGTATCACAAAGCACTGTTGTTCCAAAGTTGAGTGTAAATCCCTATTTACCTCTATCCCATTTAGACTTACCTCCTTAAGTTTTCCCTGATCTTCATTGTTCATCTAACACCCTCCTACTTCTTGTGTATTGCCCTCCCCCTCCTTGTATATTGCCTTCCCTGTCACTGATGTGGTTTCTTATGCTTGTTATTTGCATCTTCTCCCTCATTTATTTAGTTAGATTTGTCAATTTTATTAATCCTTTCTAAGAACCAGCTTCTTGTTTTGTTGATTCTTTCTATTATTTTTTCTATTTCATTTATTTATGCTTTAATTCTTTTAAAATTAGAATCTTGCAAGACCAATGATTTGTTCATTGTAAGTACCTTTTTTAAACAACATAGAGAATGATTATACACCTGGACCTCACCAGATGGAATACAGAAATCAAATTGACTGCAGCTATGGAAAGAGATGGTGGAATAGCTCCAGATCATCAGCCAAAACCAGGCCAGGGGAAGACCGTGGGACAGATCATCAATTGCTCATATACAAGTTCAGGCTGAAGCCCAAGTAAATTAAAAGAAGTCCACAAGAGCCAAAAAATATGACCTTGAACATATTCTACCTGAATTTTGATATCATCTCAAGAACAGATTCAATGCATTAGACACTAATGACTAAAGACCAGAAGAATTGTGGGATGACAACAAAAACAGGAATAAAGAACAAAGTCATTAAGGAGATAAGAAAGAATGAAAAGACCAAATTGGTTGCCAGAAGAGACTCTAAAATTTTTTCTCCTGTGTAGAGATACTAAAGCAAATGGAAGAAATGAGGAGGTAAACGAGCTGAATAGAAGTTTTCAAAAACTAGCTCAAGAAGACAAATTCAAGTATCATAATGAAATGTGAAAAGACCTGGAATTAGAAAACCAAAGGGGGATAACATGGTTAGCATTTCACAAGCCTCAACTTGCAATATTGAAGTATTTATGGACAAAATATTGAATAATGCAGAATCGTCAAAAGAAGATGTAAGAAATACATGGAGTCATTGCACCAAAAAATATTCGTTGTTCAACCATTTCAAGAGGTAGCATATCATCAACAGCCAATGATACTGAAGGAAGAAATCCAAGGTACACTAAAGGTATTGTAAAGAATAAGGGTCTGGAAATCAATGGAATACAAATTGCAATCTTTCAACAAACAGATGCAGTACTGGAAGCACTCACTCACCAATGCCAAGAAATTCTGAAGATGACTGTTTGGATTCCTGTTTTGGTGCTGTGGGATAAGTAAATGACCATAAGGTCAGTTTGAACCATGAGGTTAGCAGTTCAAACTCACCAGCAGAGAATTAATGGACTAGTCAAGTTGACACATACTTTTGGGGTACACAATTCAATCCACAACACTCCCCTACTCACTCATTGCCTTAGTTTCCGAGGTCTGCACTGCAAATCTTGTACCAAGCCTTCTCACTGCTTTCCAGATGATCCTCCCTTACCTCAGACTTGGGTCTTCCTCCAGAGTAGGAAGGTCAGGAATTATTGTAGCTCCAGGATTTACTCCTTGTGGGCATGTGGGGCGGCAGCCATCCATAGCAGAGCTCCCAAAGCTGGCTGAAGGCTTTGCAGGTCCCAAACACTGATAACTAGAACATTTGAAGGATTGGTAGGCTATTTCTCCAAGTTGCAAATCTCCTCTGAGAGGTTAGATTCCACTATAATATGCCTGAAATAATGTGAAGAGTGAAGAGGAATCCCATTCCAATTGAGGCAGATTTGTGGCTCCAAATTCAGTTCCAACATCTCTGAAGAATCATCTCTTACTATGCCTCTCTGTTACAAGCTTCTCTCCAAACAAAGGGTGGAAGCCCTTGCCCACCAACAATCGAGTGTTTGCCTTCCAGAACCCCAGGTCATGAGGGGGCTGCCACCCTTAACCACACTCAGTCTCCTTATGAAGAGCTTGCATCACTCCCACTCAGTCCAGTGACCTGCTCCTTCCTCTGTTTGTATACTCTTGCAATCGTTTTTTAATTCTGTTCAGGAAAAATTACTTGCATGTCATATTAATTATATTGCTCATCTTTGGGGTGGCTTTTGTAAATTGTATTATTTTTCTGATCTCTCTTTCAGAGCATTTTTATGAATCCAATTGGTTTTTGTATATTGGTTTTATACCTTGTGACTTTGCTGAAATTTTCAATAGGTTCCAATAATTTTCTTGCTGAGTCTTTAGAATTTTCTATGTATAGGATACCATAATCTGCAAATAGAGAGTTTTACTTCTTTACCAGTTTGGATGCCTTTACTTTCCCTCTTTTGTCTTAATACTCTAACACATTCTACACAATATTGAATAGAAATTACGATAAAGAGCATCCTAGTCTGGTTTCTGATATAAAAGGGAATGTTTTCACTTTCTCTCCATTGAAAGTTATGTTGGCTATTGGATTTGTATGTTGTTGTTGTTAAGTCCCATTGAGTCGGTTCTGACTTATAGTGACCCTATATAGGGTTTCAGAGGAGCAACTGGTGAATTTGAACCGCCAATCTTGTGGTTCAAACCCACCTTGTGAGCCTGTGCATTATCTCACAGTGCCACACCATGACCGTCCTTAATTATGCTGAGGAATTTCCCTTCTACTACTACTTTTTTTTTTTTTTTTTTAGTGCTTTTATTAGTAATAAATGTTGGGTTTTGTCAAATGCATTTTCTGCATCAATTGATATGATCTTGTGGGTCTTTTCCTCTGTTTTATTTATGTTGTGCATTATGTTTTCTAATATTGAATCATCCTCATATTCATGTATGAATCCCACTTGGTCATCATGCCTTTTTAATTTGAAATATTTTGTATCTTACTGAATTCTATTGGCTAGGATTTTGTTGAGAAGTTTTACATCTGTGTTAATGAATGATAGTGATGGTGGTGGTGGCTGTGTGTCATGAAATTGGTTCTAACTCAGAGCAATCCTGTATAGGGTTTCTGAGACTTTCTCCCACTATGTTACCAGGGATCCTTTAATGAGGGATATTGGTCCATAGTTTTCTATAGCAAGTTGTAACAACATTATCCATTAGCATATTTGTTGTTGTTGTTAAGTGTCATTGAGTTGGTTCCAACCCATAGCGACCCTGTATAGGGTTTCCAAGGAGCAGCTGGTAAGCTTGAACTACTGACCTTGCAGTTCAAATGGCTTTGCAGTCTGGCGCATTTACCCACAAAACCACACCAGGACTCCATTAGCATATTTAAGCAGGGTGTTATTCAATTTTAATGTTTTTTTTTTTTCTTGATCTTCGTATTGTTGATTTTTAATTTATGGCACTGTGATCTGAAGAGATGCTTTGTAGTATGTTGATGTTTTTAAATTTATTGAGGTTTGCTTTGTTGCCTAATATATGGTGTATTCTGAAGAATGTTCCATGTGCACTACATAAGAATGTATATGTGCTGTTGTTGGGTTGAGTGTGCTGTATAAGCTATAAGGTCAAGTTGGTTGACTGTGTTGTTTAGTTCTTCTATGTCTGTTTAGTTTCTACTTTTTCTGTCCTTTTTCATGAGTGGAATATTAAAATATCCCATTGTTATTGTACATTTGTCTTTTTCTTTCTTTAATATTATTGTTGTTGTTGATAGGTACCATTGAGTCAGTACTGACCTGATATTTAATTTTATTAGACTTATTAAATTTATTAGACTTATCACAGTTGTGTTTAATTTTATTAGAGTTCATGTTGTGTAATTTGAGGCTCTATCATTGGTAACATAGATATTTATCATCTGTGTTAGTCCTGGTATGTCTTGTAGGTTAATATGCTGAACTGCAAGGTCAGTTTGAACCACCAGGGTGGTGGTTCAAGCTCACTAATCACTCCTTGTAAACCCTATACAGGGTTACTATGGGTCAGCACCGACTCAATGGCACTTAACAGCAACAATTATTGGTGACATAGGTATTTATTATAGTTATTTCCTCTTGTTCAATTGAACCTTTAATCATGAGATAATATCCTTCTTTGTATCTTATGCTGGTTTTTGTCTTAAAATCTATTTTATCAGAAATCAATATTGCCACTCCTGCTTGGTTTTGATTGCCATTAACTTGGTACATTTTTTTCCTCTCCTTTGATTTTTAAATCTATAGACAGCATAGTGAAGGATCCTGTTTTCTTATGCTTTCTGCTACTCTCTGTCTCTTGACTGGTGCATTTAATCTATTGGCATTTAGTGTAATTATCTATAGGTATGAATTGATTATAGTCATTTTTCTGTGAGATTTTGCTTTGCTGCTAGTTTATTTATGCCACATAATTTGTGTGTGTGCTGAGTTCCTTCTGACTGTAAACTTTCTTGTCAGTTTCTTCAAAGCTGTATTTTTAATGTTTACAAAATCTTCATAGTTTTCCCTTTTCTTGATTTGATGTTAAATTGCATTAACTTTCTTTCAAGTTGCCCTGTAATTTATCAGTTTCTTTCTCAGTTTAAAGAAATCTGTTTTATCTTGAAATCTACTAGATTTCCACACCATCTGGAAGTTCTACAACTGTACTTTTCCCTCTTTATGCTTTATAGTTGTCTTCAAGATAAATCAATATCCTCTGGTTCCTTATTTTTGGTCTTTTAACTTGTTTTACTTTGAATACTTCTATTGAATTCAGGGAGGTGCTGCCATGTGTGTCAATGTCCAGTTGTTGTCTGCTTTTGTTGGTTCTAAGTCCAAAGGACTCCTTTTCATGTTTTTTGTAGCGCTTATCTAGTTGTTACAAACTCCTTTAATTTCTATTTATCTGGAAATGTTTGAATTTTGCCATCATATTTTAGGGATAGTTTTGCTAAGTATATGACTATTGGTTGGGCTTTTTTTTTTTCTTTTAGAGTTTTGTATATGTCTTCCCATTGCCTTCTTGCCTGCATTATTTCTACTGAGAAATCAGAACTTAATCTTATCGGTTCACATTTGTAGATAACTTTTAGTTTTTTTGGAACTGCACTTGGGATTCTCTCCTTGTCTTTTGTTTTTGGAGAGTTTGATTATGATATGCTTTGGTGATTTTCTTTTGGGGTTTATTCTGTTTGAGTTTCTTGCAGTTTCTTAGATGTTTATAGTCTCATCTTTCATGATGTTAGGGAAGTTTGCTTCCACCATCTCAGTATATTTTCAGTGTTTTACTTTGTCTCTTTCTGTTTTGGATTTCCACTCACCAGTAAGTTATTCTTCATATTGTCCCACATGAATTTTAGTCTCTCTTTGGACTTTTTCATTCTTTTTTCCAATTGTTATTCTAACTTACTAGCATTGAGAGATTGGCATTTAAGCTTACTAATTTAGGCTTCCACTGATTCAATGTATTGCCCATTTCTGAAATCTTAGTATTAATCTGTTTAAATGTCTTTTTAAAAGGTATTGTTTCCAATCCTTTATTTTTCTTGTTTGCTTGTTCTTGTAATATTTTCATGAATTTTTTCCTTCCATTCATTGGCCTTTATGTCAATCATTTGTAGGCACCAAGTATCATTCTCTTGATTGTTTTTCAGGTAGTTCCAAAGCCTTTTTTTTCCCTCAAAACTATTTTCTAGCTCTGCCTTTGGTCGCTTGTTCAAATCTTTCAGCCTTGTTACTTGCTTCGTGTGAACAGAAATGAACTCCAAGATGTGTTGCTTCTAAGACATTGTATTGTTGTAGTATTTCTATTAAATTGTTGATTGTATGTTGGTGTACTTTTAGACATTCACCAACTGCCTTCTAGTGGGTGTGAGTAGGGCATGGAAACCTGTGTACAGTTCTCTAGTTGCTATTCATGCAGTTCTGTTTAGGATGGGTTTGGCTAATGTTAGTTATTGTTATTAATTAGGTATGTATAAGCTGGTATTGTCTCTTACATGGTGTATATGGTTGTGGCTGGGCTGTTGGGTAAAGCAAGAAGTGAAAACACACACACACACAAGAGAAGGTAACAAACAAATGAACAACCAAGCAAACAGCAGTGACAAAAGAAAATAGTAAGAGGGGGAAAAGGCAGACAATAGTGAGAAAATGTATACAAAACCCAATGAAAAAAGAGGGAATGAAAAAATTCAAGCCATGGAAGAAAAAAACAAGAAATAAAATAAGAAGAAAGGAAAATAACTAAACACAATTAGGAATATTATAAGTAAGCTAAAGAGATCAGAGAGTAGTAAGGAAAAAGCAAGAAAAGAAGAAAGAAAAAGGAGCAGCAGCAGTTGGGAAAGAAAAGCTGGAAAGAAGAGAAAATTAAAATGGAGATGGAAAGGATAAAATGCAAGAGTGCATAAAGAAAGAAAGAAAGGACAAACACAAATAAAGGAAAAAACAAGGGTTGGTGCTAAACCCAAAGAGAGAAAATTCTGGGGTCACCTGCCAGCCTAGGACCTCACCTGGTGAGTAATGGATAAGAGAGTGGCATTTGGGCCCTAGATGAAATTCCTGTAGGGACAGGTGTCTGTTTTCCTCACCCATTCTAGAAGTGGTTCATGGAGACTCCAAAGAAGGAGGGGAATCAGGATATTTCAACTGCCTAGAGAGCAGGAGCTCTACTATGAGTGTATGCAGTATGTCAGAGTAAAGTGGGATAGAAGAAAAAAAATGTCATACCTTTGTCTCAGCCAGTAAATGGTATGCATCTGTGCCACTATCTTTTGACTTCACAGTCACATGCATAAGTTCAAGACACCATCACCAATTCTGCTTCCTCCCCACTCCCCGCTACCACCCTACCCTCTACCCCCACCACAACACATCTCTTCAGTTGAATCTCCAAGTGAGGGCTAGTCCAGGGCTGACTGAGGCTTGGAGCCTAGCTCACCCACCACAATCCTGGTGCTGGGGTTAGTGAGGGTAGCCCCTGTCTCCTTTGATGGGACTTGCAACTCTGGCACCCCCTTCCTTTGAACTCTGGTCACCTGGAAATCAGGAGCTGCTCTGGGTATATATGTGGCTAGGGATCAGTCACATCTCTGGTCACCAGGGAAGGTGGGGAACAGGGAAAAAAAATTCACTTTTATGTTTCCACAATGTCAATATGCTGTTTTGTTTCTGAAATGGCTCACAAAAGTCACATTGGGCCAGCGGGCTCAGTCACCAGTCTCTCTCCTTTTATTGTCAGGACTGTTCCGTTTTCTCTCCCTTTATCTATCCCTTTATCTATTCCTTCATCTGAAGCTGTGGGATCCAGGATTATCATCTGTGTTTGTTTCACTTGATTTTCTGTATCTTCATCATCGCACAGGACCTGCTTGGTCACTGCCTAGTCCTTCATCTTGTTGTCTTCTCTCAATTATCTTTTTAATTGCATTCTTCCTACATATTTTACAGAAACCTATAAAAGCGGCCTCTCAGTTTTTTAATGTATTTTTCTCCTTGGTTGTAATTAATCTACTCCTATAGACATTATTTTTCAAATATAGTTTTTTTTTTTTTTTTTTTCAAATCAAGACTTGAAGTTTAAAAAAAAAATAAAACTGGAAAAAAGATAATGTGGCATAATATGCACATACTTTTAAAACAAGCTAACAGGAATCATGATATACTATATGGCTATGTGAAAACCTCTTTAAATATGTTTCTTTTTGAAAAATTCTAATGATAACACAGAAGTTGATTTTAGTTACTGCTAATAAATTATAACTTACAGTTAGGAAATCTTTCCTTAGCAAAAAAAAAAAAAAAAAATGTGTTTCTTCTACTATTATATATTGTATGCTAACCTCAAGGTCAACAGTTTAAACCCACAACTGTTCCTCTGAAACCCTATACAGGTTCACTGTAAGTTAGAAATGACTCAATGGCAATTAACAACAACAACAATAATGATGATCATACAAGGAGCACTGGTGGTGCAGTGGGTTATACATTGGTAAGCTAACACCAAGGTCAGTTATTCAAATCTACCACCTACTTAATGGGAGAAAGACGAGGTTTTCTGCTCCCATAAAGATTTGCAGATTTGACCCTATGTGTCACTTTGAGTTGGAACTGACTTGATGGCACTGAACAAAAACAACAGTAATGATTCAGACAAATAACTTTGGGTTATAATTAATATATTAACTTAGAAAAGTTTTCTTCTTTAAAAATAATTTACCAATTTGTTTTCAGTTAACTTCAGAAGTATAGCAAGCTAATTAAGGGTGATTACATATTCACCCTATTATTCATTTAAAAAATAAACCAGTAAGCTAGCAAATTTTCTCTTGATTACAATTTTAAATAATTATAATGTGAATATCTCTCATATAAAAAGTTTATACAGAATGTACTTAAAAGCAGGAATCTTTTTGAAAACTAAGCGAAGAAGAGCATCACTACTGATTAGAAATTGATGCTAGAACTTAAAAACTGCTTATTTAGATAAAACAGTACAATTAATTGGTCATTGGATCAAAATATTAAAGAATACTAGTTAAAGCATTTTTTGATTTATCACAAATAATTCTTTATATGTGCAGGATACTGAGATGAAAATAATTTAAATGGAGAAGAAAGAAATTAATTTCTTTGAAATAATGTATTTTATGAAAAGTAATGTTTGAGCAGAGATACCTATGAATATGACAGAAATGAAAGGAATTTTAGAGAAGGGAGAATTATTCATTAAAATACCCCTGGTTTTATAGTAGATTATGAGCAAGTCTGTTAAACACAAGATCATTATATCAAATTTACCAGTTGCTCTGCAGGGGAAAGATGAAGCTTTCTGCTCCTGTGAAGAATTAAAGGCTCAGAGACCCTATACAGGGAAAGTATGAGTAAGTGCCGACTTTGTGGCACACAACCACCATAATCACCAAGTACTGAAAGATATTAATAGATAAATGATATTAGGTCAGACACCATATTTCATTTCCTTTACACAAAACCACAAAATATTCATTCTTTTGAAAAAGAGACAATTCTGTGCATCATATTCACAAAAGCTTTTTTCACTTGTTGATTCCTTAGAGTGTAGATGAAAGGGTTTAAAAGTGGGGCAACTGAGGTATTCAGCACAGAAATTCCCTTGGAAATTGATATGCTTTGTTTCACTGATGGTTTAGCATACATGAAGATGCAACTGCCATAAGAAAGGGAGATCACAATCATGTGAGAGGAACATGTGGAAAAAGCCTTTTTCCTCTGACTAGTTGAAGGGATTTTGAGAATTGTCAAGGCAATATAAGTGTATGATATTAGCACCATTATCAATGTTACCAAGAGCGTCACCAAAGCTGAGATAAAACCCATCGTCTCCAGGAGCTGTGTGTCTGTGCAGGAGAGCTGCAGGAGGGGAGTAGTATCACAGTAAAAATGATCCACAATGTTGGAGGCACAGAAGTCAAGATCAAGGCCCAACATAAGTGGTGGAAAGATGACAAAGAACCCAGCAAGCCAACAGCTAAGGATGAGCTGTATACAGATTTTGCTGTTCATGATGGTTGTATAATGCAAGGGTTTACAGATGGCCACATAGCGGTCATATGACATAGCTGCCAACAGGTAAAATTCAGATGCTCCAAGAAGGAAGGCAAAAAACAACTGAGTGATGCAACAGTTATAGGAAATGGTTTTGTCCCCAGTTGCCATGGTAACCAGCAGCTTAGGGATGCATGTGGTAGTATAGGAAATTTCTAGGAGAGAAAAATTCCTAAGAAAAAAGTACATGGGGGTCTTTAGGTGAGGATCCAACAGAGTGAGTGTGATGATGATTAGATTGCCAGTGATGCTTAGTAAGTAGGTGAGAAGTAAGAAAATAAATAACACAACTTTCAATTGTGGGTCATCAGTCAAACCTGCCAGTACAAACATTGTCACTCTTGTATGGTTTGCCATTACACTCCTCTGACTTTTACTGGATCTGAATAAGAAAAAAATAAACAACAATAACAACAACTTCCTAAACGACACTTGCTTCCTATGAAAGAAGAACAGTTATAATTTGTATTTAAGCTAAAGTCAGCAACACAGAGTTTTAGCTAAAATAATACTAAATTGTGATGTCAAAAAAAAAAAAGAATTTTTGTTTCTAGAGTACTTGGTCAGAGAATTATAGTCTAATTTGCAATTCTATGAGAGAATAACCCATGTGATTATAGATGATTTTTATGTGCATAAGTTGCTGTTTGTTGTTTAGTGCTGCCAAGTCAGTTCGAACTCATAGCGACCCTGTTCATGGTTTCCAAGGAGTGGCTGGTGGATTTCAACCACCGACCTTGCAGTTCAAACTGGCCTTGTGATCCAGTGCTTATCCTATAGCTCCAACCAGGATTCCTTGCATGGAAAAAATCTTTTTATTTCTTGATAGTATGCAAGAGTTTGCATTACATGACATTTTCTGATTATTTAGTGAATTTTCATATGAGAACCAAATTTATTTCTGTCATTACAAGAATATCAGGCTGCAGTTTGCATTTGAACACACTCACATGCACACTTACACGTACACCCATATACTCACACAAACTCTGGTCATTACCAAAGACTAATGCTGTTTTATACAACTAATCACAATCAAATGGCTTATTCTTGTCTCATTTATTGTCATGCCTTACTAGATCTGATTTTTACTTGAGTGCCGTTGATTTTTACTCCTACTCATATGACCCATATGACATAGTAGAGCGACACCATCGGGTTTTCTTTGCTGTAATCTTTATGGGAGGGATTTCCAGGTCCTTTCTCCCAGAAGCCTCTTGTGAATTCAATTCAGATATGAATTAATTTTAGATAACTGAATAAGAGAAATAGAGAATATTTATATTTACTGTTCTTGTAAGTAGTTTCATTCTATCAGCTCAGTGTCATTCACCACCCTTCCCATTTCATAATGCAAAGCAAAATAGGCCTGCACAGTCTACAAGTATGTCTGTGGACAGCAAGAAAACAACAACAACAATATGTGTTTAGGAGATGGTAAGAGGTACAAAAAAATAATAAGAAGAGAAAAATAAAGACAAAGCTGCCTGGGAACCTGAAGAAATGAAACATTTTTGGTAGTAGATAGGCCAGTATGTTCAAGGAAAGAAAACTAAAGATGATTAAAATGATGTATAATGTATACAAACTTATAAGGAGGGTAATATTTGAGACAGAATTTCTCTCTTTTACTACTTACCTTCATGATTTTTTTCTGAAGTTCACATTGAACATATGAGTATTTCAGTATGACTTAGAAAAGAAGAAAAAAAAATATTGGGTAAATTTCAAAGTTACAATGAGCCACTGTTGAGACACATTTTAGTATAAATATGTTTCCCTATTGTAATAAGGATGTTCAAATGTCCATTTAATATGCAACTAAAGATATACTGCTTATAATAAGTATTCCTAACACTTGATATATATTAAATGAAAAATAACAAGATTAGGAAGTTGAAATTATCAGGTTTGCACTGATAGTTGGAGAGTAGGAATTAACACTCAAAATTGCATTTCTGAAATTATAATTTTTTTTATATATATAGACCAAATTACAGTGCAATTTCTAAAGAAAAATATAAGTTATCTCTTGGTAAAATTTTATTCCTATATATCTCCATCATGAAATACAAAAATTATATTTTAAGATAAGTAGTTTATATAACAATGTTTTCTGTGTTGATGATATTAAGAGAATTATTTCCATCCTCTATAACACAAATTATTATTTTGGAGAAAATATTCACATGTAAAAATAAGCATATACAAAGAAACAAAAGGTATTTTCAGTATTATTCAAAAGAGTACACAGGAATAAAAGTTGGATTTTAAGGTCCTAGAAAAAGATGAAGATATGAAATAAGGTATTCAATGTATTTGTAGGAAAGAGGCAGTCTCAACAGAAAAAATGACACATGAATTCTTTGTTAGGAAATACAGTGTTCTGCTAATACTTTATATAATGTAGACATATATAAGTGAAGTCATTCATAGGATATTCATATTATAAAACCATTAGAACTCAAAGTTATGAATTTAATTGTATATAGTTGACTAAGATAATATAAATGCCCAGTGAATATTAAATGAAAAATGTTTTCAATACTAAATTATCACTGTAAACTATTCATTATCTTTCACCATTTTCCTTAAATTACATAGATATAACAGGAAAAAGAAGGTTAATATAGCCATGGTTTATAATAAAAGAGAAGTGGGTTAAAATATACCAAAATATTATAGAAATAATAATATGTTCATATTTTGTCAAATATACCTTGAATTACAAAATGAGTTTCTTTAATAATATACACAGATTTATAGAGGAAAAGTAATTTGTGCTGATATATTTAAATATCTTGTCATAATTCTGAACAGACTGCACAGGTACTTCATTACTCCAAGCATAGACAACACTGTACCAAAGAGTCTATGATAATGAAGCAATCTATTATAAGATTTAAAGATTTATGAAGATTAAAAGACTTCTCACCTCTAAATGGAAATCTTGAATATGATTTATCAGTTAATATCACTTCAGATATGCAATCTAATGCTTATTACATATTTACATATTTAATATGTTTGTAATATTACCTACAGTGTTGTAGAAAAGTTAATCAGCACTTAATCACATGGATTATATATGATCTCTGTGCTCTGCAGGAAAATAGTTAAAGATTATGACGAATTCTCAAGGGTAGCTGAGATCCAGGAACACCAGTTCCCAAAGGACCACCAATTTATATGTTATAAGTGTACTTTCTGAGGGCATTAAGTATTTAAAATAATTTATACATATATAGAGAGGTTCAGCATCTTCAGAGAATTCCATATATAGATTGCTCTAGTATATGTCTCTCTTCTCACATATCCATGTTTGGAAATCCAAGACGCATAGAAATTGATGTGGTAGC
>NW_006408656.1:295672-304424 GCF_000296735.1 Chrysochloris asiatica
CTACTGATTGAATAGTAAGTCTTTACCATCTAAGAGATTGCAACTAATAAGTACTACATAGGTCAGAGTAATAATATCCAAGAAGCTTTCCATGCCTGTAATATTTAGGGGAGCAAATGCCACATCTTTCCTTGCAGAGTGACTGGTTGGTTGGAACTGTCCAGTTTTCATCCAGCAGATAAGCACTTAACTACTTTTTCTCTGGGCTCCTTTGCCATCAAGGCAACTCCAACTCATAGCGACTTTGCACAGAGTTTCCAAAAAGCAGGTAGTAGGTCTGAACTGCCAATTTATTGGCTTGCAGTCCAGTGCTTATCATATAGCACTACACCAGCAGTTCTTTGTTGGTGATTTTAGGGCTCTTTTGTCTATTTAATGTCTTGGTTTTTGAAGGATTGATTCAGAGCAGCTCTTTAAATCTGTACTGTTTGTCCATGCCATTTGTCATGCTACTTTACCTAAGCAAACAGAACCAAAAATGACAACCACTTGACTGTCACTTTGTCATACTATAGTGACTTTTGTGTTGCTGTGATGCTGGAAGCTATGCCACCAGTAGGGTGACCTATAGTGGATAGGTTTCAGCATAGCTTACAGACATATTAGGAAAAAGGAGAGGTAGACCACTTCTGAGTGGTTAGCCATTGAAGACTTTATGAAAAGTGGCAGAACATTGTCAAATACATTACCAGAAGATGAGTACCTCAGGTTGAAAGGCACTTAAAATACCACTGGGGTATTTCTCAAAGTATACTTCTCAAATTTCTCAAAGTAGAGTTAACCATAAAGATGTAAATGGAGCAAAGTTGTCAGGACCTTCATTTGCTGATGTGACACAACTCAAAACAGCTACAAATGTCCATTAATAATTGGAACATGGAATGCATAAAGTATGAATCTATGAAAATTGGAAGTTGTCAAAAATGATGTTACACATGAAGTTTAATATCCTAGGCATTTAGAGAATGGAAATGAATTAGTATTGACCATTTTAATCTGATAATCACATGGCTTACTATGCCAGGAATGAAAAAATGAAGAGGAATGTCATTGCATTCATCATCAAAAAGAGCATTTCAAGATCTATCCTGTAGTACAATCCAGATAGGATAGTATACATATACCTACAAAGGAGATAAGTCTGTACCATGATTATTCAAATTTATGTACCAACCACTAGTATGTTATAAGTGTACTTTCTGAGGGCACTAAGTATTTAAAATAATTTATACATTTATAGAGAGGTTCAGCATCTTCAGAGAATTCCATATATAGATTGCTCTAGTATATGTCTCTCTTCTCACATATCCATGTTTGGAAATCCAAGACACATAGAAATTGATGTGGTAGCCAATAATGCTAAACTTGAAGAATTCTATCAATTTGTTCAGTTTGAAATTGATCAAATATGCAATCAAGATAATTACTGGTAATTGGAATGCAAAAGTTGGAAACAAAAAAGAAGGATCAGAAGTTGGAAAACATGGCCTTTGTGATAGCAAAGACGCTGGAGATTGCATGATACAATTCTGCAAGACCAACAGGTTATTTATTGCAAACTACTTTTTTGAATAATAAAAAAGGCAGCTATACACATTGGCCTCACGAGATAAAACATACAGGAATCAAATGGACTATATCTTTGAGAAGAGAAAATTAATACCTGTCAATATCATTATTGTTATATTAAGTCAATATCATCAGCTAAAAGAATGCCAAAGGCCGATTGTAAAACTGATTTCAATTCCTACATGCAAGTTCAGGGTGAATCTGAAGTATATTAAAACAAATCAGTGAGAGCCAAAATATGACTTTAGTATGTTGTCCTTGTTAAGTGTTGTCGAGTCGATTCTAACCCATAGTGACCCTGTATAGGGTTTTCAAGGAGCATCTGGTGAGCTTGAAACACTGACCTTGCAGTTCAAATTACTTTGCAGTCTGACGCATTAGCCCACAGCACCACACCAGGACTCTGTGACTCTAGTATATCCCAGCTCAAATTAGATATTATGTCATGAACAGATTTTATACATTAGACACTAATAAAAGAAACCAGAAGAGTTCTGGGATAACATCAAAAACATCATACAGCATCTTATGAGTATTGGGTTCCTTTGCCTAATATTGTAAAACAGACACTTGAGGGGGACAGAAAATAATATCTGGAAACATGATTTTAGAAAGCTTCTAAGGCCGTCTTCAGCCTTTAACTTATTGGAATACCTGAAAGGGGTGCTGAAACTTGCTCAGTGAAAGAGGCTTCCTGTGGAGCTTTGTATTGTATAAGACCTTAATTGGAATCCTGATCCCCATCCAGAACCTTCTGAGGTGGGAAATACCTACCTGAAAAGACAAGTAGACCAGCCTGGAACAGCTAGAGCAACAGAAGATACTTCTTGAAAGAAAGACCAGCAGGAAAAATCAAAAACAAAAATGGCAATCAGATTGGCTATCACAAGAATAAGCAAGTTGTTCTCCAGGGAGCCACCAAAACAAGCAATCAAGTCCCTTCAGGGCAAACCCCCTTGCAAGACTGAAACTCAGATGGAATACACGAGCAGGCAGAGCAGGCATGTGAGCTTGCTGGTGACCACATTGGTCTACTGATGAGTAGAAGTTGGGGAGAAGCAGCAATGAAGATGTGGACTGAGTCTGACCATGTTACATAGACTCCCGTTGACCTGGAGTATAGTGAGGCCTGGTTGGCCCAAAATATGGTGAGACCTGAGACTCCTGAGCCAAGGACATAGCCATAGAGGGCTAGAGCTGAGAGTGAAACGTCCAGCTGATATGAAGTGAGGGGATGTGCACAAGAATGCCACAACTTGCAGATGTATCCATTTGACCTAACCTCAATGCCTGGATGATCAGAACTTTACTAGAGGAAGATTAAATAAAAAAATAAATAAAATTTTTTGATAAAGAAAATGAGTGTAAATCACTACAATTTGGTGAACTTGACCTATACTTATAGATATATTGTTGTTGTTGTTGTTAAGTGCCATCGAGTCGGTTTTGACCCATAGCGACCTTGTATAGGATTTCTGAGGAGCAGCTGGTAAGCTTGAACCACCAACCTTGCAGTTCAAATGGCTTTGCAGTCTGGCACATTAACCCACAGTGCCACACCAGGACTCCATTTATGGATATAGCAGCTTAAAATAGAAACCAAGTGGGAAGGAATCTTCACAGCAAGGATCTTTCCCATCCCCTCTGTACACAGGGTTGATAGGGATGGACAACTTAGACACTGACTACCTAAAATGGGGGATGAGGGAGCTATAAAGACATGAAGCGACTGACTTACAAGTTTTCAAGAGGGAGTTTTGTTTAAGAGTGTGTGGGGGAAGGTAGAATCTCCACTTAGTGGTTTTCATCATGTTTAGATGTGCCTAGCAAAAGGAGAAGGGGATAAGACTCTTATGATTCAATAGTGAGGAATTGTTATTATGACTAATTGCAGTGTTTGCAACTGTAAAGGTAGAAGTTTTATAGGAAAAGTAGGGAGTGGTTGATCTTACAGTCCAGGAACGGAGGATCCTGGGACCATCAAGGGAGGAGAGCATGAAGGGAGTGTGGGACCCTCTCCAGAGAAGTGGTGACACTAGAGATGGAGGCAGAGATGATGACAAGGAGAGAGGGAGCAGCTGAGGACTCTAGACTCATGGAGGGAAAGGTAGTGTGTGCTCTTGGCTGGGGAGCAAGCTTGCAGGGTGTGCCCTTTGGTTGTTTGAGTGATTGTATGTTACTGAGTGTTTTGGTGTATACCGCCCCCAACCCCACAAAAAAAAACAAAAAACAGAGGGAATAGAAGCAAATGCTGTTGAATGATGATGCATGGGGGGATTGTAATCATTTCAATGAAACAAAATATGATAGGATGAGTGTAAAATCGATGTTCTCCCATGTAAACTATCACTCAATTCACACACACACACACACACACACACACACACAAAAACAAAAAAAACTTAAAAAAAATCATACAGCAAGAAAGTAAAAGGTCATTAAAAGACTCTTCTACCTCTATGGCTTGGAAGTAGAAGGGCATTCATATGGAGAATTAAGACACTTAAGATACATTTTCCAAAAGTGCTAGGTGGTTACTATCCCTGCACTCCCACAAATCTGGGTGCTCCGGCCTAGTAGTTAAAACTTCATCTCTTTTTTCCCCCAATTAATCTTGTCTAACACCCAAATCTTTCATCTACAAAGGTTAAGTGCATAAGTAGACAACTTTTTTTTTTCAACAATTATTTGAACATCATATTTTATCCATTTCTGCTTGGATTGTTGCACAATTGATTTACACTGAACAAAAACATCCTTAAACAATAGAGAAAAGTAATGAATGAAACCTTGTTTAATTATGGAAAAATAAATATCTTTGCATTCTTAACATAAAAGTAAACAATAGCTAATAGGTCTTTAGCCTGTCTTCTCATTGTTGTTAGGTGTCATCAAGTTGGCTCCAACTCATAGTGACCCTAATGCACAATATCAGAAGAAAACTGCCTGGTCGTGTGCAATTGTTACAATTGTTACATTTGAGCACATTGCTGCTGCCACTGTGACAATCCACTCTATTGTAGATCTTCCTCTTTTTCGCTCATCCTCCAAGTATGGTATCTTTCTCCAGGGGCTGGTCCCTCCTGATAACATCAGTGAAGTATGAGAGATGAAGTCTCAACATCCTGGCTTGTCCTGTCTGGGAAGATATAAAATACTATAGAAAATATATTTTTTTAATTGAATAGTTAATAAATGTTTTAGACTATAAACTCAAAAAGGATTTTCAATTCAGATACCAGTCTATGTAGTATACAATTTTATTCATTTATATTTAAATCTATTAGAAACAACTCCCCATTTAGTCATGTTAGAATCTACCAGGACTTCAGAATTGTTTTTCATAGACTGTCTTTGTATTTGCTTTGATCCATAATAATTCTTGTGAAATGACATATATTTGTGAGAAAGATGATTGAAATGACAGGTAAATTCTATTTATTGACTTAAGAAAGATTTCAATTGTCCAGCCCAATGGTAAGTGAAAAACTGTGGCCTCATCAGGACATAATAATCAAACTTGTGGATTTAACTAAATATCCTTATATAATCAAAATGCCATGAAATAAGTAAATTAGACATTCTCTAGGAATCCTGGTGTTTTGCCATAGGATAAGCACTGGGCTGCTAACCATAAGGCTGATGGTTCAAATCCACCAGTCACTCTTTGGAGACCCTATACAGAATCATTCTGATTCAAAACCAACTCAGTGGGACTTAAGAACAACTTAGGAGCTATGTAGTAATCATGCCAAGTCAACCACAGTTTATGAGTTTTTTTAAGAAAGATATCAATATGTCTGTAGTGGTAATTGCAACATCATTATTGATTGATCTGTTTGTATACAGAATATATGTACTATAATCAATATATCAGAGACTTCTCTGGATCTCAAAAAAACTAAGAGGGATATTTTAAGGGATATTTTGTGATTTAAAATATCTGGTTTTTCATATTTTTTATTAAATTAAATTGTCCCTGTATAAGGAAGAGGATCCGAAATAATAATTACCAAAATTCAAGAAACTAACAATTGTCACAGATAGTCTTATTTACATATTATGTTGGAAACCAGAGAAGAATTCTGATCACTTCAAGATCAGTCATTCATGGGTCTGGTGAAAAGAGATAGGAATAAGATTCTTAAGATTCAATAGTAAATAATTGTTATCATGACTAATTGTGACTGTCACAACTGTAAAAGTATAAGTTTTATAACAAAAACAGGGGAGTAGTTAATCTTACAGTCCAGAAACAGAGGACCCTAGGACCATCAAGAAAGAAGAGCAGAAGCAGAGTGTGGGACCTTATCTAGAGAAGCTGCAATATGAGAGATGGAGACAGAGATGAGGACATGGAGAGAGGGAGCAGCTAAGGACTCTAGATTCATGGAAAGAGAGGGACTGAGTGCTGATGGCCAGGAACAGGCTTGTAGAATGTGCCCTTTGGTTTTTTAAATTATTATATATTCCTGAGTGTTTCTGTGTACCGCGCCCCCCCCTCAAAAAAAAAAAAAAAATAGGGAATGGAAGCAAATACTGTTGAATGATGATACACAGAGAAGATTGTAATCATTGCAATCAAATAATGGTGTAAAGACGATGTTTTTCCCATGCACATTTCACAATAAAAACTTTCAAAAGAAAAATTTCAGTTATTCAGCGTAACATTAATTTTTGATCTTTTCAATATCAGAATTCTGAGTTGCTTCATTTGCTGAAAGTAGTTAAGATACACAATAGAAATTATGCATCTACAATAAAAAAAAAAAAAGCTATAGAATATTTTTAAACTCACAAGTTTAGAATTAATGCAAAATGGTGGTAGATATGATGATGTATATGAAGTCTTTTTAAAAGGGTTGTTAATACACCTTGAGAACTCATGGCTTATTTTACAACCTGCTTTTTTTCCTGTAATGCAGAGTCATGTAGTGCTGTAGGATAAGCACTGGACCTAAAGTTCAGTTTGAAAGGCAAGTTAGGCGGTTCAAACTCACCACCCATTCCTTTGAAACTCTATACAGGGTCGCTATGAGTAGGAACCAACTCAATGGCACTTAACAATATAAACATATTATTCAGTGTGAGAAAGATGAGGCTCTCTGCTCCCACAAAGTTTTAAAGCCTCAGGAAAGCCTATATAGGGTCTCTATGAGTCAGAATCAACTCTAAGTCACTTAACAACAACAACATAATAGTATGCAAGATTTACAATAAAGAAATAAAGGTAATGCTACATTCACTGTCAAATTTGAAATTTATGAATCTAGCACTTCTAAAGGGTATTGTTGTTGTTAAGTGCTGCTGAGTCAGTTCTGGCTCATAGCAACCCTGTATACAGTTTCCAAGGAACAGTGGGTTTGAACTGCTAGCCCATTGGTTAGCAGTCTAGTGCTCATCCCACAACGGGGATGCTACAGAAAAGACAAACAAACTAGCTAACTAACTAAAATCCATTGCCATCAAATCAGTTTAGACTCATAACTACCTTAAGTTGCTGTTAAGTGCCATCAACATAAAAATTTGCAAGGGAAGTTAGGGCATGGAATCTTCATTGTAGTAAGCCATATGCAAAGGTAAATATTTTATTTTTTAGGAGAAAATCCTACTAATGAAATAGTAATGTGTTTTTTTTTATCCACTAGATATTTTATCCAAAGATTGCCTGTAGAAAAGAGTTTTCAGAAACCAAGGTGAAGGCTCTATAAGATGTGCAATGTTTAAGTGAGTCTGAAGAATTAGTAATGGTGCTTTCAGCTTGAACTATAATTTGTCTCTTACAGGCTATGTCCTCCATCATACGTTTTCATTCTTTATTCTCCTAAAATAATATTTCTTCTTTCTGCTACCAAATCAATTTCTATGTGTCTGGGATTTAAAAACATTGATGTGTTGGAAGGAAAACACATACTAGAGCAATCTATACTGAATTCTCTGGAGATGTAGTAAAAGAAAGAACCATTTATCTATAAATTATTTTATATCTGTAATGCCCTAAGAAAATGCTTATAAGTATACAAATGGTGGTCCTTTGGGAGAACTTGTGTTCTTGCATCTCAGATACCCTTAAGAATTCTTCATATCTTTAACTATATTCCTGCAGGGCATAGATGGGATTATGGGTTGATTAACTGTTATACATCATTGTAAGAAATTCTAGAGAAGTGGTCAGTACCTAAATAAGTAAATTTAATACACTAGTTTGAATACCTGTGATGAGATAACTGATAAAACATTTCCAAGATAGTCATTTAGAGGTGATAAATCTTTTAATCTATATAAACCTTTAAATCCTGTAATAGATTGCTTCATGAATATAGATTATATGGTGTTATGTGATCCACACAGAGAGGAATGAAGTACCTGTGTGAAATGTTCAGAACAATAATAAAATACTTAAATATTGTACCACAGATGATTTTTCCTGTAAAAATCTGTATACATAAATTATCTTAAAAGAATGGTGTTTGGGAATATTAAATATGTTTAACAAGATATGAAAATATTGTTATTTTGATAATATCAAGACAATAGTTCCTCTTGGGTATATTGTTAGCCTACTTCTGTTTTAATTTTTACCATGAAAATATTAACCTTCTTTATTCTCCAACTTCTCAGTTTAAGCTTAGAGAAAATGATAAAAGATGATGAGTAGTATACTATGATAACTTAGTATGTAAAACTTTTTCATTTTTAAAATTCACTGGTTATTCATAATCTAACTCAACTAACTACAATTACATTAATAACTTTGAGTTCTAATGATTTTTCAATATGAATATTCTATGAATGATATTTGATATATATATGATTACTGATGTTGGACACAGTAATGATTTAACATAGTAAAATACTGGCTTAGGGTATTAGATAAATGTGTTCTAAGGTTGTTGTCATTGAGGCAATTTGTGTAAATGAGAAAAATATTTAAATAGATTACTTAATAACTGCCTGAATATGCAAAGAGAGTTCAAGAAAAATAAGAGCCATTTATTTTTATACCTATATATCTTTAGTACATAAAATAATTAGCAGAACTCTAATTATTATTTCTAACAAAATAATTCATGTATCCTTTGTTTTTGTTCAGACTGCTTTCTTCCAAGTAGCGACCATGTATGGAATTTCCAAAGCTGTAAGGAGCTCTGGTAGCATAGTGGTTACAAATTGGGCTGCTAAT
>NW_006408656.1:305349-310953 GCF_000296735.1 Chrysochloris asiatica
CCATGAGTGTTGATAGTTGATTCAAGAAAAATGAAGTCCTTGACTTTAATTTTTTCTCCTTTGATAAGAATGTTGTTTATTGGTCCATTGGTGAGGATTTGTGTTTTCTTTACATTGAGTATCTGGAGAAGGATATTATGTTTGATAGGGTGGAGGGTCAGAGAAAAAGAGGAAGGCCCTCAGCGAGATGGATTGGCAAAGTGGCAGCATTAATAGGCTCAAGCGTGGCAATGATAGTGAGGTTGGCCCAGGATCGGGCAGTGTTTTGTTCTGCTGTACATAAGGTTGCTATGAGTCGGTACTGACTCTTTGGCACCTAACAACAATAACAACAATAACAACAACAATACGGGGCACACACAGACTATCAAACATTGTGAGAATTGCACAAACAAGAGAAGACAAAATACATGATTGAGACACACTAAAAATTAGAAACATATGTATCAAAAGATTTCACCAAAAGAGTAAAAAGGGAGCCCGCAGAATAGGCAAAAATTTTTTGCAACGCCATATCAGACAAGGAAATAATTTCTAAAATCTATAGGAAACTACAATAACTATACACAAAAAAAGACAAATAGCTCAATTAAAATATGGGCACAGGACATGATCACACACTTCACCAAGAAGGAGATTCAGGCAGCGAACAAACATATGAAGAAATGTTCACCATCATTAGGCATTAGAGAAATGCAAATCAAAACAATAATGAAACATCATCTCACACCAGCAATAACAGTGAAGTTCACAAAAACAGAGGACAATAAATGCTGGCGAGGATATAGAGAGACTGAGACCCTCCTACATTGCTGGTGGGAATGCAAAATGGTCCAACCACTCTGGAAAACAGTATGGCGCTTCCTCAGAAATGTAGAAACAGAAATATCTTATGATCCAGCAATTCCTCTACTTGGTATATTACAGAAGAAATACAAGCCAGAGCAAAAACAGATACATGCACGCCAATGTTTATCACAGCACTATTTACAATGTCAAAAGGATGGAGACAGTCTAAGTGCCCATCAATGGAAGAATGGATAAACAAACTTTGGTGCATACACACAATGGAATATTATGCTACCTTGAAGAATAACAAGGACACTGCAAGCCACTGCATAACATGGATTAACCTTGAGGACAATGTGCTAAAAGACAAATATTGCATTAGACCATTACTGTAAAGGCTTAAGAAAAGATACCCATACCAAAAGAAAAAACAAAATATGGAAAGGCCAGTTTTACAGGTTTCTGTAGAATATGTGGGAAGAACTTCACTTAAAATTTTGAGAATAAATAGTTACTTGAGCAGGTGGTTATAAATTTTTCTTGGTCATTTCATATGCATTTTCTACCATTTTGAGAAAGTGGGCCTAAGAATCCTGGTGTATTAGTCAATGTTTAGAAATTGGTGATTTTCTTTTGGAGTCTATGTCGTTTGGGGTTTGTTGACGTTCTTGAATGGTTTTCTTCTGATGTTTCAAGATGTTGGATAAATTTGCTTCCAAAAGCTCTTCAACTATCTTGGTTGTGTGTTGCTTTGTTCCTTCTGTTCTAGAATTCCAGTCACTCATTAGTTAACCCTCTTCATATTGTCCCACATGAATGTTCGGCTTTCTTCAGATTTTTTCAATCCATTTTCTGATAGTTCTTCTAGTTGAGTAATTTATTTTAAATTGAGAGATTTATCTACAAGCTAAGTATTTTGGGTTTTCATTGAGTCAAATCTACTCATATGTCCTATCAATGCATTCATTGTCCATTTCTAAAATCTTAGTGCTAATCTTCTGGATTTCTAGTTGAAGATTTTGTATTATCTCCAACCATTTTCTATTTTGTTTGATTATTCCTGTAGTGCTTTCCTGAATTCTTTATTGTTTTCCTCTACCTTACTGTCAGTCCTTTGGATGTACCTGAATATTTTATTGAATTATTTTTCAGGTAGATCTAATACCTTTCTTCCACCCAAAATTATTTTTAGCTCTTCCTCTTGGTTATTTGTTTGAGTCACTCTGTGTCTTCAGTTGAACAGAAAGAGCTGCTTTCAAGACATTGGAAGGTTATTGAATTTGCATTAATTTGATTATTTTATGTTGATATATTCTTAAACACTCTCCAAATGCCTACTGGTGGGTGTGATCAGGAGATGAGCTAGTATACCGTTATTTATTTGCAGTTTGTGCAGTTCCATTTAGGATGGATTTGACTCATGTTGGTTGTTGCCATTGATCCAGTATATAGCAGCTGATGTTGGCTGTTGCCCAGTGGATGAGGCTTTTGAGTATTTTGCTTCAACTGGGCTGTGTGGATGCAGGTGCTGTTTCTTTTCAGGAGAGGTAAAAAAGAAAATACACACACAAGATAGAAAGAAAACAAACACAGACCAGCAAGCAACAGTGAAAAAAGAAAATAGTGAAGGAAAAAAAAAAAGCAGCTCACAGTTTACAGAAGAATACAAAAACCAAAGAGAGAAAAGAAGAGGAAAAAAAAACAAGAAGAAAAATAAGAGACAGGAAATAAAAAGAAAAAAAGACCTAAATACATTTAGGGAAAGAATGAATAAAAGGAGAAGAGACCAGAAAGTAGCAAAAAAAAAATAAAATAAAATAAGTAAAAGGGTAAAAAAATAAGACAAAAGAAAGAAGAAACAGTGGTTATAAAAGAGAAGTGTGTGGTCGTGGGGAAGAGAAAATGAAAGGGGAGATAAAAGAAAAAAGCAGGAGAGACAAAGGTGAGGGATAAAGAATAAAGAAATGGAAACAATGAAAAATAGAAAAAAAAAGTATGGACAGATGCCACACCCAGAGAGGAGAGAATCCCTGGGTCTCCTACCAGCATTGGATGTCACATCATGCGTGGGTAAAGGATGAGATGGTAACCCTCAACACTAGATGGAGTTCCTGTAGGACTAGGTGTTGTCTGTTCCAGGCATCCACTCCAAAAGTAGTTCATACAGACCCTAAAGTTGCTGAGGCATCAGGGTATTTCTAACCCAGAAAAGCCAAGAATTAGGTTCCTCTAGTCCAGGGCTGATCAGAATCTGCTCTGTAGTTCTGAGATAGGTCACACATGATTCCAGGTGCCAGGATTGGTGCTTCTAGCTCCCCACACACTTTGATGCTACTTCAACAGCCCAGAGATCTTGAGCTCCCCAGGAAGTATAACAGATGGGATTAGTCATACCTCTAGTCTCTAGGTTAATGTGGGGTACAAGAAGAAAAGAAAATAACAGTTGTCCCTTTCTGTCTACCAATACGGAGTATGCCTATATACTACCTACTGTCTTCTTGCTTTCAAACTCGTCAGTGAAAGTTCAAGATGACCACATTGTGTCTGGCCTGGCCACCAGCACATATCCGCAATTTCTTTTATGTGTTTTTATTTTGTTTTCATTCTTCCCCACACAGCTATTCAGCAGCTTCTCCTGTTGAGGACTAACCCAGGGCTGGACAGCAAAGAGTCTACAAAACTGAAGCAGGACCTTCCAGAACAAGACCAATGCAGACAGCTTCTCCCTTCTTTAATGGGCCCCATAACTCCAGTGTTTATATCTGTGCTGCTCTGGCTACTGGGAAAGCAAGAGAGTGGGACCTGGCTCACTTCTTGTTACCAGGGGAGTGTGGGGAATAAGAAACAAATTTTACCTGTGTCTCTGTGAGCCACAGATAAGTTTCTGCAAAGCCTATAATTTTCTTAACTCTGAAAACACTCCTAAAATCTCAAGACCGTTGTGCCTGTCTGGTCTCTGATTTGTATCTGATTTGCCATGTCTGCTCAGCTGTCCCTTGTAGTAAGCAGTCAATCCACTTGTCTATGACTTCATCTGAGTTCCAGGACTATCATCTACATCTGTTTCATTTGATTATCGATATCTTTGTTATAGAGGGTCTGTACAGTCCTTCTGCCTAGTCCACCATCTTTCTGTCTACCCCTGAAATTATTTTTAATTTAGTAAAAATATTGAAGTTGTGTCTCCAAATACAAAATTACAAACAGATGCTTTTTTTATTTGGAATAGAGGGTATTTTATGTTTATTTTTAATTGAAAAAAATTCATATGTCTGTTGAGTCAGGGCATTGGAGTTTCAATACTTCTCTTTTAAATAGCAAATATAGTTTTGGTTTGTTGTAGTTTATATTCCAATTTGGTGTTTGTTTGTTTTTTGGGTTTTTTTTTTTTTCAATTCTGAAAGACAAATATAGTGAATGAACAAATTATTGCCTGTAGTCACCATCAGATAGAGAAATACATTCCTATAAGAATTGCATATTTTGGGAAAACTAATTCAAAACAGAAAATTATATGGTCAATTTTTCTGACAAATCAGAATTATTCTTGAAAGACGTGTATCTTAAATTACTAGGGAAAGCAAGTGCTGTGAATGGAATTTCACAAAGACCAGTGAATAACTCTACCTTGAGAAGACAGATAATCTTCTTTTAAAATGTGGCATTTGAATTGGGTACATAAAAATTTCAGGATAAACTTATTACCTTTGATGCAAGAAGGTATTAGGAAGCAGAAGAGTAGAAGACATGTGGGTCTCAGGTTCAGATGATCACAAGAGATACCATTAATAATCTCTCAATTTTAAACTCAGAGTGCTCAGTATGCTACAAAAAGAATGTCCTCTACCAAGCAAAACAGGAAGACTGGAGTCTAGGCTTAAGATAAGTGTTTAAAAACACCTATTAAAGAAATGGAGAAGGTAAATATTTGAAATCATACATACCTGAGTTTCCATCTTGATTCTTTCTTTTTTTTTTTTTTTCTCCTCTAATCTGAGGACTTTTCATACTCTTTCTGAGCTACCATTCTTATTATGCATATTGCTAATAATTTAGTTACAGTTTAATTTTAACTATTATATAATTTATATAAGACTCCTAGGAATTTCTGAAATTCAATGAATGTTTAACAAAATATATGTCTTATTTTTAATTTCACAGATATTGTCACACATCTACCCAATTAGATCAGAAAAAGAGAAAGCAATTCAGGAAGCAGAATTTAAATATTTCAAGTGAACACTCTCTCAAGAAATAAGTTGTCTATACATTAAGAAGCTTTGTTACTTGTTAAAGCCACAATCAAAATCAAAACAAAACTGTGACAATAAATCACATAGGATTCAGTGACACATGATATAGGTTTGAATTTGATATATCATAGAACAAATATGAAGCAGATAAAGAGAAAATGAAGCAATTCTACCGCAGGATAAGAAAAAGTGATAATGGGGAAGACTTTATCCAGAAATGAAAGTTACTGAACATCCTTTATGATAAATAGTAGGTTGCAGACACAAATCAGCCAATTTAAAGTTACTCAATGATAAAATAATGGTTGGCACTTAACATATAAGACCTATTTTTGATACTCAGAGAGCCTCAATTTTTTACTTTCTTAAAATTATCTCAAAATGCTATACCAACAAAGCAAAATCATTACCATGCAGTCAACTCCGACTCATGAAGAATTTATTGGACAGATTAGGACAACCCCATAGGGATTCCAAGGCTATAAATCTTTGCAAAAGCTTACTGTCATCTCTTTCTTGCCTTTAGGATTCAATTTCTGGCCTTTCAGTCAACAATGTCACA
>NW_006408656.1:311101-321872 GCF_000296735.1 Chrysochloris asiatica
CTCAACGTCAAGTACAACAACGACAAGAGCCGAGACTACACACGTCCCGACCTGCCTTCAGGGGACAGCCAGCCGTCCCTGGATCAGACCATGGCCGCAGCCTTCGGTGCACCTGGTCTAATCTCAGCCTCTCCGTATGCAGGAGCTGGTTTTCCTCCCACCTTTGCCATTCCTCAAGCCGCAGGCTTCTCTGTCCCCAATGTCCATGGTGCCCTGGCCCCTTTGGCCATCCCCTCGGCGGCAGCCGCAGCAGCAACAGTAGGCAGGATCACCATCCCTGGCCTGTCAGGGGCAGGGAACTCAGTTCTCCTGGTCAGCCATCTTAACCCTGAGAGAGTCACACCCCAAACCCTCTTTATTCTCTTCGGTGTGTATAGGGATGTGCAGCGTGTGAAGGTTCTGTTTAGCAAGAAGGAGAAAGCCTTGGTACAGATGGCAGACAGCAACCAAGCCCAGCTAGCCATGAGCCACCTCAATGGGCACAAGCTGCACAGGAAGCCAGTGCGCATCACGCTGTCCAAACACCAGAATGTGCTAAGGACTACGGCAACTCACCCCTGCACGGCTTCAAGAAGCCGGGCTCCAAGAACCTCCAGAACATTTTCCCCGCCTAGGCCACCCTGCACCTCTCCAACATCCAGCCCTCAATATCTGAAGATGACCTCAAAATCCTCTTCTCCAGCAATGGCGGCATGGTCAAAGGTTTCAAGTTCTTCCAGAAGGACTGCAAGATGGCGTTGATCCAGATGGGCTCCGTGGAGGAAGCCATCCAGGCCCTGATTGAGTTGCACAACCATGACCTTGGCAAGAACCACCATCTATCTGCGTGTGTCCTACTCCAAGTTCACCATCTAGGGCTCACCTGCCTGCCCGCCCGGCCCCGCCACCACTTCGATCATTCCAGAGAAAACACCACTTTAAAAAAGCAGCTGAAGTGACCTTACCACCAAAGATTTCATTTTTTAAAAGAGAAATCAGTTTACCTGTTTTTTAAAAAATTAAATCTAATCCACTTTTTAACCCTGCGATGACAGGGCCACCTCACTAGCTTGGTGCCTGTCTTGAGTGGAGGGTTCCATGGCTTAGCGCCCACCCCCTCAACTCTCACAGTGATGCCTTCTCTGCCTGCCTGCCGCCAGCCGCCTCGTGACCCCACCAGACTGGGCTCCAACCATGAGGTGGCTTCCTTGTGCCTAAAACCCTGTGTCGGGGGGTGGGGGGGGGGGGGGGGAAAGGGTTGCCTGGCAGGTGTTGGGAGGCAGGAGGCCACAGACTCTGTGTCCATCATGTACTGACGCGTGGGGAGTATAAGCCCTCCCATCCATCCCCCACCCCACCCCTAATTAATCAAGTGATGTGATTCCCCTCACTGCGCGGAGAGCAGGCGTCCTCGCCCCTCTGTATTATAACCGCAGTGCAGAGAGCTGTGCCTAGCAATACTTCCACTTGACCAAATATTCTAATCTCTTCATTTATATTTTAAAAAATCGTTTTGCGTAACTTTTTATAGCAAGATAAAGATGGTATAAGTGTATCTAAGCTTCCTCCTTGTGGTATTCCTTTGTTTCTCGTTACTGAGGGATGTCCCAGGCAGGAATCCCCCTTATTCTAGGGAGCAGATGGGCAGGGGCAGTGTTGACCCCAGCCCTGGCCAGGTCTCCATGGCCTTCTTCCACACCTAACTTGTGACCCGTCTAGAGGTACAAGCTCTTAAACTTGTTTAGGATTTCTTCGTTTTTGTTTTTCCTGCAAATTGTGGACCAAAGTTATTTCTGTTTTCTGTCTGCCTCCAGTGCTGGGACCCGGAGGGTGAGACAGGGTCCTGGAAATTGCTCAGCCATCAGCTGTGGTGGGTCCCAACAGCAGCAGGGACCCCTGCGCCCCCGCATCTACATGGGAGGAGTGTAACATATTTATGACTTTTTATACCTATGAGACACAGGAGCAGCAGTGAGGTTTTTTATCCTGACAGATGTATATTTTTGATAACAGCAATTACAGGGCAGTATTGTAACCACGGAAGCGTGACCACTGCACGTTTGTTCCAGTGCCTCCCACGGCTGTGATGCACAAGAACCGTATTAAACGATTTTATAACAAACAAACAACAAAAAAAAAGTGCTATTGCAGCTGCAGACTATACTTTGAGAGAAAGGAGGAAGTGCCAGCTAGTCAAGTCCTGTTTTTTCCTCAAGGTTGATTGTTTTCTGATATCACATTTTAGAATTGAACAGCCTCAGTTCCTGGACCTGTGGATTTAAATTTTTTTATACACAGAGTCATCAAGAAAACAAGTTAACAATGTTCATCATAACCTACTGATAAAATTGTAGGCCTTTACCATTTACCAGGTTACAACTAATAAGTATCACATAGGTCAAAGTAGAAATTCCCATAAACTTTCCATGGCTGTAAACTTTACGGAAGCAGAATGCCACATCTTTCCCTTGCAAAATGACTAGTTGGTTGGAACTGCCCAGTTGTCATTTACAGGGTAAGCATTTAACTACATTTTTGTTAGGCTCCTTTGCCGTCAGTGGATGATTCTGACTCAAAACAATCTTGTACAGAGTTCCCAACGAGCAACTGATAGGTTTGAACTGCCAATGTTTTGGTTTGCAATCTAGTTCTTATCCTACAGAACTACATCAGGAGTTCTTGGTTGGTAACTTTAGAATTCTAAATGTAATGTCTTTGTTTTTGAGGGATTGATTCAGGGTAGTTCTATAAATCTGTGCTGTTTTTCCATGCTGTCAGCCATGTTATTCTACCAAAGCAGACAGTGCCATAAAAGACAACCACTTATCTGTCAGTTTGTCATAATACAGTGACTTCTGTGTTGTTGTGATTCTGGAAGCTATGCCACCAATATTTGAGATACCAGCAGGGCCACTCATAGTGGATAGGTTTCAGCATATCTTACAGACTTAGATATATTAGGAAAAAAGGAGAGGCAAACAACTTGTGAATTATTAGCCAATGAAGATTTTATGAATAGCAGCAAAACATTGTCAGATACGGTGCCAGAAGATGAGAACCTCAAGTTGGAAGGCATGTAAAATACCACTGGGGGAGAGTTAGTTTAAAAATTCAAGACTTGACTTTCTATATTGAAGGATTCTATGGACAAAATATTGAATGATGCAGAAAAAAAAAAAAAAAAACGATGGAAGACATCCATAGAATCATTTCATAAAAATAAATTATTGTTGATCAATGACTTTAATAAGTATCGGTGTGATTAAGAAACATAGTATTAAAGGAAGTTCCAATTTTCATTGAATTCATTGGTGAAAAACAAGACTCTAGGAAATGACAGAATATTGATTGAAATGTTTCCACAAACTGATGTAACACAGGATGTGCTCATTCATCTATGCAAAGAAATTTGGCAGGCAACTAATTGGTCAACTGATCAGAAGAGATCGATATTTGTGCCTATTCAAAGGAAAGAATGTAGAAATCCAAATCAACAGAATTTAGAAATAATTTAACAATATCATTAATGAACTAGTAAATTTTGCTGAAGGTAAATTTAAACCAGTTGTAGCAGTACATTGAGAGGGAGCTTCCAGAAATTCAGGCTGAATTCAGAAGTGGATGAGGGACTAGACATATCATTACTGAAGTCAGATGAATTTAGACTAAAATCAGAGAATACCAGAAAAATGTTTACTTGTGGTTTATTGATTATGTAAAAACATTTGACTATGTGGATCATAACAAGTTATTAAAAACATTGCAAAGGATGGGTAATCCAGTACACTTAATTGTGCTCATGAGGAACCTGTACATAGACCAGGATGCAGTCATTTGAACAGAACAAGGGGATATTGAATATAGTTTAAAGTCAGGAAAGATGTGCACCACGGTTGTATCCTTTCAATATACTTATTTATTCTGTATGCTAAACAAATAATCTGAATAGTTGGATAATATGAAGAAGAATGTAATATCAGAATTGGAGGAAGAGTCTTTAACAAACTGCGAAATGCAGATGACATAACCTTGCTTACAGGAAGTGAAGAGGACTTAAATTATTGATGAAGATCAAAGACTACATACAGTCTTCAGTAAAACTGTGTATAGCTATATATGTACATACCTACAACATACATATGTACATATATAAAATGTGTATGTTGTTATTGTTGTTGTTGTTAAGTGCCATGAAGTTGGTTCTTACTCTTAGCTACCCTGTATAGAGTTTCTGAAAAACAGCTGGTGAATTTGAACTGTCTACCTTGTCGTCCAATGAATTATCCAACAACACCACACCAGGACTATAACTGCTTTTTATATATATTTTTAAAAGTTATTTCCAGTAAATAAGTAGTTATTCTTGCAGAACTATATTATGTGATCTCCAGCATCTTTTCTATCACTAAAATCATGTTTTCCAACCAATGACCCTTCTTTTTTGTTTCCAACTTTTGCATTCCTGTAACCTGTAATTATCAATTCATCTTGATTGCGTGTTTGAACAAATTCAGACTGAAGCAACTACAAAAATCCTCACAACTGTTTCAATAAATAACATGATGATTGAAGTTGGCAAATACTTTGTTTTGCTTGGCTGCACAAACAGCATCCACAAACAGCATTCATGGAAGTTGTTGTTAAGTTCTGTTGAGTCTGTTCTGACTCATAGCAAACCTGAAAAAGATTTCCAAGGAGTGGCTGGTGAGTTTGGACCTCCCAACTTACAGTTCAAACAGACCTTGTAGTCCATCAAATTCTCCTACAGTGCCATACCAGGACTCTATTCATGGAAGTAGCAGTCAAGAATTTTTTTTTTTTTTTAATTGCTGTACAAGACCTCTTTTTAAAAAGTTCATGAGCAAAGATATCAGTTTGAGCACTAAGGTGTTCCTGACTCAAGTCATGTTAAAGTTGGACAGTTAGTAGGGAAGATCACAGAAGAATTGGTACATTTTAATTATTGTATTGGTAAAGAATATTGGTAAAGTAACGTGGACTGTTAGAAGCACAAATAAGTAGTCTGGAAGACATACAAAGAGACTGCTCCTTAAAATCAAGGATAACAAGACTTTGTATCTCATTCTTTAGAAATGTTGTCAAAAGGAATTAGCTCCTGGAAAAGGACATCAGGCTTAGTAATGTGGAAGATCATCAGAAAAGAGTAAAGCTCTCAACAAGATGGATTGCCACAGTGTCAACAGTGAAGGGCTGAAGCCTAACAATTGTGATGGCTCAGGACTAGATACTGTTTCACTTTGTTGTACATAGAGTCGCTATAGATCAGAACTACTTGATGGCTCCTAACAATAGCAACAATATCCATCATTTGGAATATTAATGCCTCACTTAACGATTGAGAATAAAATTGGTGAAGATAACCACACGTTTTTACATTGTGGGATAGGTACTGGTGTTGAAGCAAGCAATCCCTATTGGCTCTTTTATCATGATCAGAGCAATCCAGTGCACCCAGAAGTCACTTTAACTTAAGTTACTGGGGGTAAAGTGGATTAAGTGTGTAGGAGTCATGGGGATAAAGTGGATTAAGCATTGCACTGCTAACTGATTAAGTGGCAAATGGCTGGTGTGAACACATTAGTTAATCCACAGAAGCAAGATGAGGCAGTAGTCTCTCTTACAGATTACAGCCTCAGAAACCCTAGCAGATAGTACTATTTTGTTCTATGGTTGTGTGCCACTGAGTTAGCTCCGACTCATAACAACCCTGTATAAGTTTTCCAAGGCTGTAAATCTTTAAGGGGAGGAGAAACTTCATCTTTGTCCCGTATCATAGTGATAGATTCAAACGAATGATCTTAGGATCAGCATCCCAGTTTGTAAAGCATGACACTACCTTACAATAGGATCACGGTTGGTTAGAATTGACAGGACAACAGAGGACGGCAGTGGGAGTTCAGTCTTAGAATATTCGTCTTCAGAAGGAGGAGCCCAGGGACAGTGCTGAAGGACAAAGGTCTTTAATATCCTTCCATCCTTCTGCCTTGGGTGTGAAGGATATTAATGTGAAGAATTGAGATATTTAAGATACATTTTCCACAAGTTCTAGGTTGTTACTATCCCTACACTCGCAGAAAATCTGGGAGAAAGAATTTATGGATGCTCCCACCTAGTAGTTATAATTTCATCTTTTTTCCCCCTAGTTAATCTTGACTAACACCCAAAACTTTCATCTGCAAATGTTAGGTGCATATGTACATTGTGTTTTTCTCACAATTATTCTAAAAATCATATTTTATCCATTTCTGCATAGACTGTTACCCAATTGTTTTACAATGAAAAAAAAACACTTTAAATGATAAGGGAAAATAATGAATGAAATCTTGTTTTAATAATGAAAAAAGAAATATCTTTATGTTCTTAACATAAAACTAAACAATCGCTAATAGGCCTTTGACCTGTCTTCTTGTTGTTAGGTGCCAACCAGTTGGCCCCAACTGATAGTGAACCCGTGCACAACAGAACAAAATATTACCTGGTCCTATGCCATTGCCACAATTGGTATGCTTGACTGTGCCAATCCATCTCATTGCAGATCTTCCTCTTTTTTGCTGATCCTCCAAGCATGATGTTTTTCTCCATGGATTAGTCCCTCTGATAACATGTGTGAAGTATGAGATATGAGGTCTCACCATCCTGGCTTGTCCTATCTGGAAAATTATAAAATGCTAAAGAAAGGAATTTTAAAAATAATAATTGCATAGTTAATAAATATTCTGGATTATAGATACACAAAAGAATTTCAATTCAGATACTAAGCTATGTAGACTCCAATTTTACTCATTTGTATTTAAGTCTATTAGAAACAATGCTCCATTTAGTTACTTAGAAATGACCAGAACATCAGAAACGTTTTCTGAATACTGTATTTGTATTTGCTTTGATCCATAATAATTCTTATAAAATAATAGATTTTGTGAGAAAGCTGGCTAGAATGAGAGGTAATGTCTATTAAGGCACTTAGGTAAGAATTAAATTGGCCAGCCAAATGGGAAGTGAAAAACTTTATGGCCTCATCAGGACATAACGATTAAACTTGTGGATATTAAATATCCCTATATTATCAAAGTGCCATGATATAAGTAAAATAGACATTCTCTATGTGTCCTGGTGTGGCGCTACAGGATAAGCTCTGGACTGCTAACCATAAGGTTGGTTATCAAATCCATCAGTCACTCCTTGGAGACACTATACAGAATCATTATGATTCAGAACCAACTCAATGGAACTTAAGAACAACTTAGGAGCTATGTAGTAATCATGCCAAGTCAACCACAATTTATGAGCTTTTTTAGAAAGACATCAATGAAAGTCTGTGGTGGTAACTGCAGTATCATTACTGATGAATCGATTTGTATACAGGATATATGTATTATAATCAGTATATCAGAGACTTCTCTGGACCTCAAAAAACTAAGAGGGTTATTTGAAAGGATATTTTGTGATTATAAATATATGTTTTTTCATATTTGTATTAAATTTAAATGTACCAGGGTAAGGAAGAGGCTCTGCATTAATAATTACCAAAACTCAAGAAACTAACAATTGTCATGGATAGTCTTATTTACATATTATGTTTGAAACCAGAGAAGAAGTTTGATCACTTAAAGATCAGTCATTCAGTCTAGCATTGATTTCTGCTCTTTTCAATATCAGAATTCTGAGTGGCAGCAGTTACTGAAGTATTTAAGGTATACAATAGAAATTGGTCATCTACAATGAAAACAAAGTTACAAAGTATTTTTGAAGTCCCAACAAGTTTAGAATTGATGCAAAATGGTGGTAAGCATGGTAATGTATATGAAACCTTTTTAAAAGATTTGTTTATATACCCTGAATATACATTGTATATTTGCTGGGGACCAGCCTCTACAAATTATTAGGAGACTCTCGAAGGGGGATGTGGAGTCGGTGAAATACACACACACACACACACACACACACACACACAGAGTCGATGGGTCATGAGTCTTAGGCAGATGATGATGACTTCTCTTTACTTAAGCAGATGACTTCTCTTTACTCAAAAGTTTTTAGCTTCTTATATACTATTATGATAAATTACAATTTAACTAAGTGTTACATTCTTTGTGTTAAACAAACATTCAGGTTACAAAAAACACACAGAAACATCAGAACAGCCCTTTAATTCTTATCCTATCCTGTTCCTTTGCATCCCCTAATTATCCCGATAACATCAGGTTTATTTCCGTAACGCTTTTTGTTTTACTTTAATCCTCCTAAGAATGTCAAATTAACTTTTAAGCAAAGTTCTATATCTTGACTTGCATTTTTACTCTCATCTATTGCTTTTTATACTTATAATGGATTTAAGAATAAGAACATAAAAATACCTAAAGTTTCATAGTCAAGAACAAAGCAGCAATTCCCCTATACGAACAATTTCTCAAAACCTCTTAGTTAAATTTCTATCCACATATCTACGTGTTCCCACAGCTCTTGATTGGCTCTTTGCTATTTTCCGGTGCTTCAGTGTCTCCTGCAGAAACTAAGCAGGATGTTGATTGTAAGATTATTTCTTTCAGGTGCCTCAGTGTCTACTAAGCAGGATGTAATCTTAAACTTGAAAAGTTTTTAGCTGATGTGGCTTTTCCTAATGGTGAGACTTATTGTTTATGTAAAAAGCAACTATTATAACTTTACATGATTAAATTTAGTGTGAGAGTATCTAAATGTAATTTTAATTTTTATTATGATTATAGCAAATTATCAAGTGAATATATAGAAAATTATTAAAGAACTTCTTATAAGAAGATCAAAATTGAGCCATGCACAAAAGGAAAAAAACAAGAAATGCAAGGCCTAGAGCATGAGGTTCCCCTCGGGGCTTTGCCATCCAAGGAGACACTCATTGTCGCTTTGCTAAACAATGAGCTTTTCATGTTTAGGGTCTCTCTCTGTTCTGTTCTTTGATGGCATGGCTTCCGCCATATATTTAACAAATCTTCTTAAATATGGAGTCCTGATGTGGCACTGTAGAATAAGCATTTGACCTAAATGTTGGTTTGAAACACAAGGTCAGTGGTTCTAATTTACCAGCCACTCCTTTGGAAGCCTATATAATGTCTCTATGAGTCAGAACCAATTCAAAGGCACTTAGCAATAACAACATAGTATTATTCAGTATGAGAAAGATGACACTTTCACTTCCACAAAGATTTAAAGCCACAAAAAACCCTATACAAGGTTTCTATGAGTCTGAATCAACTTGAAGGCACTTAACATCAACAACATAGTAGTATGCCAGACTTACAATAAAGTTATAAAGGGAATGCTACATTCACTGTCAAATTTGAAATTTATGAATCTAGCCTAGGGGATACTGTTGTTGTTGTTAAATGATGTTGAGTCAGTTCTGGCTCATAAAACCCTGTAGAGAGATTTCAAAGAGCAGCCGAAAAGTTTTTTATGCCAGCTTGTTGATTAGCAGCCCAATGCTCATCCTATAGCAGGAATGTTACAACAAGAAAAGAAGTAAATCCATTGCCATCAAATCAATTCAGACTCACAGCTTCTTTATGTTGCTGATAAGTGCCATCAACATAAACATTTGCAAGGAAAGCTAGGGCATGGAATTTCCATTCAGGTAAACTATGTACATAGGTAAATATTTGATTTTTATAGAAGAAAAACTACTTATGAAATAGTAGTTTAGTTTTTTTTGTTTGTTTGTTTGTTTTGGGGGGTTTTTTATCCACTAGAGTATGTTACAAAGCCTGCTTGGAAAAGACAGTTTGTTGAAACCAAGGTGAAGGATATATAGGATATGCAATGTTTAGGTGTGCTTGAAGAATTAGAAATGGACTTGCACTGTAATCAGTCTATCACAGGATCTGTCCTCCATAGTATGTTTTCACTCTTTATTCCCCTAAAATAATATTTCTTCTTTTGGCTACCAAATCAATTTCTATGTGTCTGGTATTTCAAATCATGGATCTGTTGGAAGAAAAACACATACTAGAGCAACCTATCCTCAATTCTCTACAGCTGTAGTAAAAGAAAGATCTATTTATCTATCTATCTCTCTATCTATCTTTCTATCTATCTATCTATCTATCTATCTATCCATCTATCTATCTATAAATTATTTTATATATGTAATTCTCTATGTAATTACTGCAATTACTGGTGATTAGAATGCAAAGGATGGAAACAAAGAGGAAGGATTAGTGTTGGAAAATATGGCCTTGATGATAGAAATGATGCTGGAGATCACATGATAGAATTCTGAAAGACCAGTGATCTGTTTAGGATAGGTTGCTCTAGTATGTGTTTTCCTTCCAACACATCCATGATTTGAAATACCAGACACATAGAAATTGATTTGGTAGCAGAAAGAAGAAACATTATTTTAGCGGAATAAAGAGTAAAAACATACTATGGAGGACAGATCCTATGATAGACAGATTAAAGTGCAAGCTCCATTACTAACTCTCCAAGCACACTCAAACACTCCACCACTCGACCGTCAGTTTGTTTTACTGTGGTGCCTTGTGAGTTGCTGTGATTCTGAAAGCTATGCCACCGGTATTTTAAATACCAGCAGGGTCACCCATGGTAGACAGGTTTCAGATGAGCTTCCAGGCAAAGAAAGACTAGGAAGAAAGAGTGAAAAACTACTTCCGAACATTTAGTCACTGAAAACCTTATGAATAGAAGAGAAACACTATCAGATACAGTGCCAGAAAATGAGCCCCCCAGGTTGGAAGGCACTCAAAATGTGACTGGGAAAGAGCTGCCTCCTCAAAGT
>NW_006408656.1:321972-331274 GCF_000296735.1 Chrysochloris asiatica
GGTAGTGAGGTTGACCCAGGATCAGACACTGTTTTGTTCTGCTGTGCATGGGGTCGCTATGAGTCAGTTCCCACTCAATGACACCTGACAACAACAACATACTTATGATAATATCAGGAGTTCTGGTGTGGGGCTGTGAGACAAGCACTTGATTCTAGCCACAAGGTCAGAGGATCAAACCCATGAGCTGTTCCTTGGAAACTCTACACTGGGTCACTATGAGTCAGAACTGGCTCTAGACACTTAATAACAAAAGGAACAACAACAGTAATAATATCAGGAGCTCTGCTGGATCAATGGATTAAACATTGGGCTACTTCAGATATACCACAGGAGAAAAATGAGACTTTCTGCTCCCATAAAGATTTATAGCCTCAGGAACACTATACAGGGTAGCTATGAGTTGAAATAGATTCAACTGCACTTCACAACAAAAATAGTGACATCCAACAAACAATTTCTATATAGAATAACTGTGTTGATTTAGCAGTGTTGTATTCTTTAATGATAATTTACCAAGTTTTTTTCAGTTGACTTCAGAAGTATCCCAAGTTAATTGTTGTTGTTGTTCTTGTTGTTGTCAAGTGCCGTCGAGTCAGTTCTAACCCATAATGACCCTGTATAGGGTTTCCAAGGAGTAGCTGGTGAGCTTAAACCACCAACCTTGCAGTTAAAATGACTTTGCAGTCTGACACATTAGCCCACAGTGCCACACCAGTAATATCCATCCCATCATTCATTTCAAAGCTAAACCAGTAAGCTAACAAATTTTCTTTCAATTATAATTGAAACAATGATAATTGTGAATACCTCTCATATAGAAATAATTATAGATTGTACTTTAAAACAATAATCTTTTTTAAAAAATAAACATTTTCAAAGATAAACATCACCAGTGATTGTGCATTCATGCTATAATTTGGAAATAAATTATTTAGATAAAATACAGTGAATTGGTCATTGGATCAAAATATCATTAAAATAATTTAGTTGCAAACCTGTTGTAACTTAGCAAAAAGAATTCTTTATAAGTACAGAATACTGAGATGAAAAACATTTACATGTAGAAAAAAAAGAAAATTAACTTCTTTGGAATCAAGTGTTTTATGAAAAGTAAATCTTGAAAAGAGATACATATAGATATGACAGAAATGGAAGGGGTTAAAAAAGAGAACTATGTACTGAAAACTACTAATAGATAACTGACATTAATTCAGATTCCAGATTACATATCCTTTATACAATGCAACATAATATTCACTTCTTTGAAAATGAGACAAACCTGTGTACCATATTCATAAAGGCTGCTTTCACTTGTTGATTCCTTAGAGTATAAATGAAAGGGTTCAAAAGTGGGGCAACTGAGATATTGAGTAAAGCAATTCCTTTGGAAATTGATAGTTCTGTTTGACTGAAGGTTTAGCATACATGAAAATACAACTGCCATAAGAAAGGGAGATTACAATCATGTGAGAGGAACATGTAGAAAAAGCCTTTTTCCTCTGACTAGTTGAAGGGATTTTGAGAATCGTCAAGGCAATATAACTATAAGATATTAATACCATTATCAGCGTTACCAAGAGTGTCACCAAAGCTGAGATAAAACCCATCGTCTCCAGGAGTTGTGTGTCTGTGCAGGAGAGTTGCAGGAGGGGAGTAGTGTCACAGTAGAAATGATCAACAATGTTGGAGGCACAGAAGTCAAGATCAAGTCCCAAGACAAGTGGTGGAAAGATAACAAAGAACCCAGCAAGCCAACAGCTAAGGACAAGCTGTATACAGATTTTGCTGCTCATAATAGTTGTGTAACGTAAGGGCTTACAGATGGCCACATAGCGGTCATATGACATAGCTGCCAACAGGTAAAATTCAGATGCTCCAAGAAGGAAGGCAAAAAACAATTGAGTGGCACAACAGTTATAGGAAATGGTTTTGTCTCCAGTTGCCATGGTAACCAGTAGTTTAGGAATGCATGTGGTAGTATAGGAAATTTCTAGGACAGAAAAATTCCGAAGGAAAAAGTACATGGGGGTCTTTAGGTGAGGATCCAACAGGGTGAGTGTGATGATGATGAGATTGCCAGTGATGCTTAGTAAATAGGTGAGAAGTAAGAAAATAAATAACACAACTTTCCATTGTGGGTCATCAGTCAAACCCGCCAGTACAAATATTGTCACTCTTGTATGGTTTTCCATTGTAATCCTCTGACTTTTACTGGGTCTGAATAGAAAAATAATAATAATAATAATAATAACTTCCCAAAGGATGCCACTTAATGCTTACAAAACAACAATAGTCATAATTAGTATTTAAGCTAAAGTCAACAACACAATATTTTAGATTAAAAAAGCACAAAATGCTGATATCAGTAACAAAAGAGTTTGTGTTACCAAAAATGTCTGGTAAGAGAATAAATATCTAATTTGCAATTCTATGAGAGAATAAGCCATATAATTATAGATTATTTTTATGTGCATAGGTTCTTGTTGTTTATTGCCATCAAGTCGATTCTGATTTAAAGCTACCCTGTTAATGGTTTTCCAAGGAGCAATTGGTGGATTTGAACCACTGACCTTGAAGTTCAAACTGACCTAGTTATGCAGTGCTTATCCTAGAGTGGTACATCAGGATTCAGTACATAGGTTATGGAATATTTTAAAACATGGGGCAAATCTCTTAATTCTTTGATAGCATACAAGAGTTTGAATGACATGACATTTTCTGATCATTTTATGGATTTGCATATGAGAACCAAATTTATTTTTGTCATTACAAGGATATCAGGCCAAAGTTTGCACATGAACACACTCACATACACATATACACATACAACCAGCCACCTACACGACTCTGGTTATTAACAAAGGCTAATACCATTTTTGAAGTCCTGATGTGGCACTGTGGGCTAATGCATCAGACTGCAAAGTTGTTTGAACTGCAAGGTCAGTGGTTCAAGCTCACCAGCTTCTCCTTGGAAACCCTATACAGGGTCACTATGTGTCAGATTCGACTCAATGGCACTTAACAACAACAACAATACAGTTTTAGTCAACTAATCACACTCAAATGGCTTAGTCTTGTCTCATTTATTGTCATGGCTTACTAGATTGGATTTTGTGGTTGAGTGCCATTGATTTTTACTCCAACTCATAATGACCCCATATGACACAGTAGAACTGCACCAACTGGGTTTTCTTTGCTGTAATCTTTATGGAATGGATTGCCAGATCTTTTCTCCCAAGGAATCTCATGTGATTTCAACCTACTGACCATTCACTTAAATACTGAGCATGTAGTTATCACTCCTAGGACTGTTTGACTTGATTTTAGATAAATGAGTAAGAAAAATAGAAAGAACTTTTATTTAATCATATTGTTAGTAGTTTCATTCTGTCATCTTGGTGTCATTCACCACCCTTCCCATTTCATAACCCAAAGCAAAATCAGCCTGCACAGTCTACAAGTATGTCTGTGGACAGCAAGAAAAACCTGTGCTTAGGAGATAGTTGTTGTTGTTGTTGTTGTTGTTGTTGTTGTTAAGCGCCATCGGAGTGCAAAAAGATAGTAAGAAGAGAAAGATAAAGACAGAGCTGCCTGGGAACCTAGAAACATAAAACTTCTTTGGTAATAAATAGGCCAGTGTATTCAAGGAAAAAAATGAAAATATGATTAAAAGTATGCAAAATTGCTTGTAAAAGCTTATAGAAGAATAATGTTGGAGACAGAATTCCTCTCTACCTTCTTCACTTTTAACTACTTACCTTGATGATTTTGCTAAAGTTCAGATTGAACACATGAACATTTCATCATGACCTATAAGAGAAGAAAAGAGAATATTTTATAAATTTCATAGTCATAATGAATCACTGTTGAGACAAATGTTAGTATGCATATGTTTCCTTATTGTGATAAGGATGTTCTAGTGTCCCTTTAATAGGCAACTAAAGATGTACTGCTTATAATAACTATTCCTAACACTTGATATACACTAAGCAAGAAACAACAATATTAGGAAATTGAAATAATTAGGTTTGCACACATAGCTGGAGAATAGGAATTAAGACTCAAAATTGAATTTCAGAAATTACAAAATTTTGTACAACCAAAGGCCATATTATAGTGCATTTTCTAAATGAAAATATTAGTGATCTCTTGATAAAAGGTCATGCCTATGTATCTCCATCATGAAATACATAGTATATTTTTTAAAGAGGCACAATATACAGCAATGCTTTCTAAGTTGATGATATTAAGATAATTAGTACCAACCTCTATAACACAAATTATTATTTTGGAGACATGTTCACAAATAAAAATAGGCATAATACAAACAAAAGATGTTTTCAGTATTATCCAAAAGAGTGCACAGGAAAAAATTTGGATTCTAAAACAAATGCCTGCTATTTTTACTGAACATTTTTGTATATTCAGACAGTTGTGAAGCAATATATATTAATATATTTCTGCTTATGCAAATTACCTCAATGACAACAAACACAGTGTCTTGTATACCTAAAACATATAACCAGAGTTTTTTCATGTTAATTAACTACTTTGCTGAACTTCAACAAGTATCATTCATAGGCTATTCTTTTATAAAACCATTAAAATTCAAAGTTATGAATGTAATTGTATATATTGAGTTAATATTATGAATATCCAGTGAATTTTATAAATGAAAAATGTTTTCAATATTAAATTATCACTGTATACTATTCATTATCTTTCACTGTTTTCCCTAAATTAAAACTGAGATGTTGGAGGAAAAAGAAGGTTAATATTTTCATTGTCAACAATAAAACAGAAGTGGGTTAAATACGTAACTAAGAGGAACTGTTATCTTGATATTATAGAAATAATAATATGTTCATATCAAGTCAAATATACTTAGAATCCCAAAACAGCTTTCTTTAAACATGGGGCAAATAATTCATGCTGATTATATTTAAATATTTTGTTATCATTCTGAACAGATGACACAGCTACTTCATTCCTGTATACATGGACCTCACTGTACCATATAAAATATGATTATGAAGCAATCTGTTATAAGATTTATGAAGATTAAATTATTTCTCACCTCTAAATGGCAATCTTGCAAATGTTTTATCAAGTTAACACATTTAAGATATTCAATCTAGTGTATTAAATTTACTTGTTTACATATAGAATACTTTTCTATTTTATGTACAGTGCTATACAATAGTTAATCTGAAATCACATGGAGTATATATGACCTCTGTGCTCTTCAAGAAAATAAAGATTACGAAGAATTCTCAAGAGTAGCTGAGATCCAAGAACAATAGTTCCCAAAAGACCACCAGCTTTGTATGTTATAAATGTAATCTCTGAGGGCATGAAGTATTTAAAATAATTTATACATGCATATAGAGTTATTGCTTTACCAGAAATTTCAGTATAGACTGCTCTAGTATGTGAATCACTGCTCACACATTCATGCACTGAAATCCCAGACACATAAAAGTTGATTTGGTAGCAGGAAGAAGAAATATTATTTTAAGAGAATAAAAAATGAAACCATAAGATGGAGGACATAGCCTGTCATAGACAAAATTATAGTGCAAGCTGAAAGCACCATTACTAATTCTTCAGGCACACTTAAACATTTCATATCCTATATATCCTTCACCTTATTTTCTGAAAACTATCTTTTCTGGAAGCAGTCTTTGGAATATGGTCTAGTGTATAGAAAAGTAATATTTTATAATAAGTAGACATTCTCTAATTCTTCCATAATAATGAAATATTTACCTATTTATATGACTAATCTCAGTGAAGATTCCATGTCCTACCCAAGTCATGGCATTTTCAATAGCTGAATATGCATGTGAATGTTGTAATTGAATAAGGAATCCATACAAGAATTTATGCATTTTAGTGATGGTGTTGTAGAAGAATATTAAAAGTACCATGGACTGTCAAAAGAACAAACAAATCTGTGTTGGGAAAAGTACACCCGGAATGTTTCTTAGAGGCCAGCATGGCAAGATTTCATCTCATACATCAGACACAGTATCAGGAGGGACAAGTTCTTGGACAAGGACATTATACTAAGTAAAGTGGAGTGTCAGCCAAAAACAAGAAGACCCCCAATGAGTTGGACTGGCACAGTGGCAGCATCAACTGGCTTCAGTTTAACACTGATTGTGATGATAGTGAAGGACCTAGCAGTATTTCATTCTATTGTACATTAGGTGACTATGAGTCAGAACTGATTCAACAACAACAATGAACATTTCAAATGGCTCTGGCTAAATACAGAGTTTAACTATGTTCTATAAATGTGAACAGTCATGTCTACACACTCATTTTTTTTTAAGGACTGAGGTATTTTGATCTTTAAGAAGAACATAGAAAACTCTTTGAATTAAGGATCTAAATTTTATCTAACAAAAGTGCTATTGCATTCCGGCGCCTCCACTCCGACCCCTTCCGGTCTCCTGTGTGTGCAATGGGCGGCAGTTGGTACAAAGCGGGGATCTGAAGAGCTCTTCTCTACCTGCGTCACCAACGAGCCCTTTATCATGAGCAGCAACTCCGCCTCTGCAGCCAATGGGAACCACAGCAAGAAGTTTAAAGGGGACAGCAGGAGCTCAGGCGCCCCATCTCGCGTGGTCCACGTCCTTAAGCTGCCCAGTGACGTCACCTAGGTGAAGGTCATCTCCCTGGGCCTGCCCTTCAGGAAGGTCACCAACCTGCTGATGCTGAAGGGCAAGAACCAGGCTTTCACAGAGATGAACACGGAGGAGGCGGCCAACACTATGGTCAATTACTACACCTCGGTGGCAGCCATGGTACGTGGCCAGCCCATCTACATCCAGTTCTCCAACCACAAGGAGCTCAAGACTGACAGCTCGCCCAACCAAGCGCGGGCTCAGATGGCCCTGCAGACTATGAACTCGGTCCAGTCAGGGAGCCAGGCCCTGGCCGAGGGCCTCGGCTGCAGCCATGGATGCCAGGATGGCGATAGCTGGCCAGAGCCCCGTGCTGCGGGTCATCGTGGAGAACTTGTTCTACCCCGTGACTCTGGACGTGCTCCACCAGATCTTCTCCAAGTTTGGCACGGTTCTGAAAATCATCACCTTCACCAAGAATAACCAGTTCCAGGCACTTCCGCAGTACGGAACCCGTGAGCGCCCAGCACGCCAAGCTGTCTCTGAACAGACAGAACATCTACAACGAACGCCTGCTGCACGCTGCGCATCGACTTCTCCAAGCTCACCAGCCTCAACGTCAAGTACAACAACGACAAGAGCCGAGACTACACACGTCCCGACCTGCCTTCAGGGGACAGCCAGCCGTCCCTGGATCAGACCATGGCCGCAGCCTTCGGTGCACCTGGTCTAATCTCAGCCTCTCCGTATGCAGGAGCTGGTTTTCCTCCCACCTTTGCCATTCCTCAAGCCGCAGGCTTCTCTGTCCCCAATGTCCATGGTGCCCTGGCCCCTTTGGCCATCCCCTCGGCGGCAGCCGCAGCAGCAACAGTAGGCAGGATCACCATCCCTGGCCTGTCAGGGGCAGGGAACTCAGTTCTCCTGGTCAGCCATCTTAACCCTGAGAGAGTCACACCCCAAACCCTCTTTATTCTCTTCGGTGTGTATAGGGATGTGCAGCGTGTGAAGGTTCTGTTTAGCAAGAAGGAGAAAGCCTTGGTACAGATGGCAGACAGCAACCAAGCCCAGCTAGCCATGAGCCACCTCAATGGGCACAAGCTGCACAGGAAGCCAGTGCGCATCACGCTGTCCAAACACCAGAATGTGCTAAGGACTACGGCAACTCACCCCTGCACGGCTTCAAGAAGCCGGGCTCCAAGAACCTCCAGAACATTTTCCCCGCCTAGGCCACCCTGCACCTCTCCAACATCCAGCCCTCAATATCTGAAGATGACCTCAAAATCCTCTTCTCCAGCAATGGCGGCATGGTCAAAGGTTTCAAGTTCTTCCAGAAGGACTGCAAGATGGCGTTGATCCAGATGGGCTCCGTGGAGGAAGCCATCCAGGCCCTGATTGAGTTGCACAACCATGACCTTGGCAAGAACCACCATCTATCTGCGTGTGTCCTACTCCAAGTTCACCATCTAGGGCTCACCTGCCTGCCCGCCCGGCCCCGCCACCACTTCGATCATTCCAGAGAAAACACCACTTTAAAAAAGCAGCTGAAGTGACCTTACCACCAAAGATTTCATTTTTTAAAAGAGAAATCAGTTTACCTGTTTTTTAAAAAATTAAATCTAATCCACTTTTTAACCCTGCGATGACAGGGCCACCTCACTAGCTTGGTGCCTGTCTTGAGTGGAGGGTTCCATGGCTTAGCGCCCACCCCCTCAACTCTCACAGTGATGCCTTCTCTGCCTGCCTGCCGCCAGCCGCCTCGTGACCCCACCAGACTGGGCTCCAACCATGAGGTGGCTTCCTTGTGCCTAAAACCCTGTGTCGGGGGGTGGGGGGGGGGGGGGGGAAAGGGTTGCCTGGCAGGTGTTGGGAGGCAGGAGGCCACAGACTCTGTGTCCATCATGTACTGACGCGTGGGGAGTATAAGCCCTCCCATCCATCCCCCACCCCACCCCTAATTAATCAAGTGATGTGATTCCCCTCACTGCGCGGAGAGCAGGCGTCCTCGCCCCTCTGTATTATAACCGCAGTGCAGAGAGCTGTGCCTAGCAATACTTCCACTTGACCAAATATTCTAATCTCTTCATTTATATTTTAAAAAATCGTTTTGCGTAACTTTTTATAGCAAGATAAAGATGGTATAAGTGTATCTAAGCTTCCTCCTTGTGGTATTCCTTTGTTTCTCGTTACTGAGGGATGTCCCAGGCAGGAATCCCCCTTATTCTAGGGAGCAGATGGGCAGGGGCAGTGTTGACCCCAGCCCTGGCCAGGTCTCCATGGCCTTCTTCCACACCTAACTTGTGACCCGTCTAGAGGTACAAGCTCTTAAACTTGTTTAGGATTTCTTCGTTTTTGTTTTTCCTGCAAATTGTGGACCAAAGTTATTTCTGTTTTCTGTCTGCCTCCAGTGCTGGGACCCGGAGGGTGAGACAGGGTCCTGGAAATTGCTCAGCCATCAGCTGTGGTGGGTCCCAACAGCAGCAGGGACCCCTGCGCCCCCGCATCTACATGGGAGGAGTGTAACATATTTATGACTTTTTATACCTATGAGACACAGGAGCAGCAGTGAGGTTTTTTATCCTGACAGATGTATATTTTTGATAACAGCAATTACAGGGCAGTATTGTAACCACGGAAGCGTGACCACTGCACGTTTGTTCCAGTGCCTCC
>NW_006408656.1:338587-340046 GCF_000296735.1 Chrysochloris asiatica
ATATGCAGATGATATTAACCTTGCTTGCTGAAAATGAAGAGTATTTGAAATAGTTACTGATGAAGATCAAAGAGCACAGCCTTCAATATGGATTACATCTCAATGTAAAAAAAAACAAAAATCCTCACCACCGGACCAATAAACAACATTCTTATCAAAGGAGAAAAGATACCTCATTTTGCTCAGATCAACCATCAACACTCATGGAAGCAGCAGTCAAGAAATCAAATGACGTATAACATTAGGCAAATCTGCTGCACAAGACCTTTTTAAAGTGTTGAAGAGAAAAAGATGTCAGTTTGACGACTAAGGTACACCTGACTCAAGCCATGGTATTCTCAATAACTTCATATGCATGCAAAATTTAGACAGTGGGTAAGGAAGACCATAGAAGAATTGATACATTTGAGTTATGGTATTGGAGAAGAATATTGAAAGTACCATGGTCTGCCTAAAGAACAAATAGATCTGTGTTGGAAGAAGTACAACCAGAGTGTTCCTAGGAAGCTAGGATGGCCAGACTTTGTCTCTCATACTTTAGATATATTGTGAGGGTAGACTAGCCACTGGAGAAATGTATCATGTTTGGTAAGGTGGAGAGTTGGAGAAAAAGCAAAAGACCCCATCAAGATGGATAGGCACAGTAGCAATAACTGTGATGTTGGCCTAGAACCAGGCATTGTTTTGTTCTGTTGTGCATCGGGTCGCTATGAGTTGGTACCAAATTAATGGCACTTAATAACAACAACAACAACAATAATGCCCTAAGAAAATACTTTTATAACATACAAATTAGTGGTTCTTTGGGAACTTGTGTTCTTGCATCTCAAATACCTTTGAAAATTATTTATGATCATTTAATATTTTCCTGCAGGGCACAGAGATAATGGGAATATGGATCGAAGAACTGTTATACAGCATTGTAAGGAATTCTAGAGAAGTATTCACTACATAAGAAAGTAAACTTAATACATTAGTTTGAATATCTACAATGAAATAACTGATAAAACATTTCCAAAATAGCTATTTAGAGGTGAGAAATCTTTTTTTAAATATTTTATATTTAAAGCTTTAACTGTGAGTTGAGTGGTCCATTACCTGGCAGAATAATGATTTTACACTCAACCAATCATATTTTGTTATGGAAAAGCTCCATATCATCAGTGAAAACAAGGCCAGGGTCAGACTGTGGAACAGACCATCAATTAGTGATATGCAAATTCAAACTGAAGCTGAAGAAAATGAAAACAAGTCCATGAGAACCAAAATACGACCTTGAATTTATCCCACCTGAATTTAGAGACCATCTGAAGAACAGTTTTGATACATTAAACACTAAAGACCACAGACCAGAAGAGTTGTGGGATGACATCAAGAACATCATACATGAAGAGAGCAAAAAGTCATTAAGAAGACAGGAAAGAAGGAAAAGGTCAAAATGGATGTCAGAGGAGACTCT
>NW_006408656.1:341753-366589 GCF_000296735.1 Chrysochloris asiatica
CTTTGGACATATTGTCAGGAGAGAACAGTCCCTGAAGAATGATGTCATGCTGGGTAAGGTGGAGGGTCAGAGAAAAAGAGGAAGACCCCCAACGAGATGTATCGGTAGGTGGCATCATTGATGGTGTCAAGTGTGGCAGCGGTTGTGGGGTTGGCCCAAGATCTGACATTGTTTCGTTCTGCTGTGCATGGGGTCGCTATGAGTCGGTTCCAACTCCATGGCACCTGACAACAACAACAATCAATTTTTGTTTCATTGCAACAATTACACCCCCCTCCATGAGCCATCAATCAACAGTATTTGCTTCTACTCCCTCTTTTTTTTTTTATGTACACAAAAACATGCAGGGATATACAATCATTTAAACAACCAAAGGGCACATTTTGCAAGCCAGCCTCTTAACCCCTGCACACAAACTTTCTCTTTCCATGAGTATAGAGTCTTCAGCTACTGTATCTCTCCATGCAATCACCTCTGCTTCCTTCTCTGGTGCCACTGCTTCTCTGGTTAGCATCCTATGTTCTGCTCATGCTCTCCCCTCTTGATGATCGTAGGGTCCTCTGTTCTTGGAAAGTAAGATTAACTATTCCTCTCTTTTTGTAACACAACTTCTCCCTTACAGTGTGGCAATCACAATTAGTCATGATAATGGTTACTATTGAATCAAAAGAATTCTATCCCCATCTCCTTTTACCAGACCCATCTAGACAATATGAAAACTATTGAGTGGGAATTCGACCTTGTTCTGAAACTAAACTCCTTCTTGAAAACTTGTAAGACAGTCACTTTGTGCCTTTATAGTCTCCACATTTTAGGTAGACAATGTCTAAGTTGCCCATTCTTATCAACGCTGTGAATAGAAGAGATGGGTTTGATTCTTGATGTGAGTACTCCTTCCCTCTCAGTTGGTATTTTAAACTACTACATCAATAATTAAAGGTCAAGTTAATCAAATTGTAGCAATTTACACTTAATTCCTGTATCAAATTTTCTTTGTCTTCTTCTAATCATGTTCTGATCATCAAGGCATTGAAACTAGGACAAATGGGTACTATCTGCAAGTTTGGATATTCTTGTGGGTCTCTCCTGACTTCATATAAGCTGGACGCTTCACTCTAAGCTCTAGCCCTCCATGGCTATGTCCTTGTCCATGGGCTCAGGAGTCCCCAGGTCTCACCGTACTTCGACCAACCAGTCCTTCTTCTTCTCTCTTTCATCTCAAGATCAACAGGAGTCTATGGAACATGGTCAAACTCAGCCCATATCGTCATTGCTTCCTTTTCCCCTGTTTCAATCACAAGGAAGGTAGAATCTCCACTGAGTAGTAGCCAATCTGTCTGGGCGGGGCTGATGAAAGGAGATGCAGATAGGTCTCTTCTGATACAATAGTGAATAATTGTTATCAGGACTGATTGTGAGGGTTGGAAATGTAAAGGTAGATGTTTTGTAGCAAAAGGAGGAGAGTGATTGACTTTGCAGTCTAAGAATGGAGGTCCTTAGGACTATCAAGGGAGAAGAGTGGAGAGTGGAACCCTACCCAGAGAAGCAGTGACGCTAGAGATGGAGGCAGAGAAGATGACGTGGAGAGTTGAAGTGGCTGGGGACGTTAGACCCAGAGAGGGAGAGGGGATGTGTGCTGACCACCGAGGGCAGGCTTGCAGGGTGTACCCTTTGGTTGGTTGATGATGCATGGAGGGGATTGTAACCATGGCAATGAAACGATTTTTCGATAGGATGAATGTAAAGCTAATGTTTTCCATGTAAACCATCACATAATTAACAATAAAACTTTTTTTTTTTTTTTAAGAAGACAGCCATGCATCTTAACATAATTTCTCCACTTTTACCCATTCAAACCACGTCTCAATCTTTGTGTCCCCAAGCCCTGTTGCTCCATAGTTGTGCTTACATGGTTATTTACTTCTGTCCTATTTAGCCCATGTAAGCCTGCCTAGCTATTATCCCATCTGCCTTGTTTTTCCTTTTCCCTTCCCCTTCTAGTGTAATCCCCCCTCAGCACCCAAACTATCCTGTGTCTATTCCCTACACTGTGCTCAACTTTCCCCTCCCTCCCTTCACTCTACCCCATACATCCCGGTAATCAGCAACAACAAAAAACTCATGTCCCGTGCCCATTTTTTAATTGGGTTATTTGTCCCTTTCTTGTAGAAGCGTTATACGTTCCTATATAGTTTGGAAATTAGTCCCTTGTCTGATGTATCATTGCAAAAGATTTTTTCCCATTCTGTGGGCTCCCTTTTTACTCTTTTGATGAAGTCTTTTGATGCACATAAGTTTTTAATTATTAGTATGTCCCATTCATCTATTTTGTATACTTTTGTTTGTGTAATTTTCAAAATATTTGGTAGTCTGTGTATGCTTGTATTAGTGCCCTCACATTTGTCCCTGATTTTTCATTGATGGTCTTTGTAATTCTGGGATTCACATTTAGGTCTTTAATTCATGCTGAGTTGGGTTTTGTATAAGGCGTTAGATAAAGGTCTTGTTTCAGTCTTTTCCATATCTCTTTCCAGTTCCTACAGCACCATCTGTTGAACAGACTATCTCCTTCCCATATATTTAGGTACTTTGTCGAAAATCAGTTGAGTGTATTTGGGTGGGTTAATTTCTGGATTCTCAATTCTGTTCCATTGATCATTCTATCTTTCATTGTACCAGTACCAGGCTGTTTTGACTGAGTCACTGCCCCTGCCTCCATCCTCAGTCCAGGCTGTCAGAATCGATTCAGAAATCACTGTATTTTGCTTCCACAGGCAGATTTCTCCACAGGTGGGCATGGGAAACTGGCGCCTGCAGCCTTATACAAGATTCAAAACTCCACCTCTGTTCCATAGATGCTCCTTCTCTGCTTTTTCTGCACTTTTCACAGAGGAACATTTCCTATCTGTTTTTGCTTCACCCACCTCCCCAAACCAGAAGTCCCTGAGTTTCAGTTTTGATTTTGTTTTGGTTTGTTTGCCTCTTATCCAAGGATTTTTCATACTGTTGCTACACTACCATTCTTATTATTAATATTACTAATAATTTAGTCATAATGTTATTTTAATTATTACATAAATTATATAAAACTCCTAGCAATTTCTGGAATTTAATGGATGCTTAGCAAAATATAAGTCTCATTTATGATATCACAGAGGTTGCCATAGATCTACCCAACTAGATTAGAAAAAGAGAATAAAATTCAGGAAACAGAATTTAAACATTCCAAGTGAACACTCTCTCAAGAAATAAGCTGTTCATATATTAAGAAGCTTTGTTTCTTAATAAGAACAATAAAAAATAAATAAATAAAACTGTAACAATAAACTAAATAGGGTTCAGTGCCACATGGTATAGGTTCTAACTGATAAAATGTGATATCACAGAACAAAGGACGAAGCAGAGAAAAGAGAAAGTGAAGCAATTCTGCCTTGGGATAAGAATCAGTGGTAATGGGGAAGACTTTATCCAGAAATGAAAGTTTCCGAACATTCTTTATGATAAATAGTAGGTTACTGAGAGAAATCAGTCAATTAAAATCATTCAGTGGTAATGATTGGCATATAACACAGCAGACATACTCTTAACACTGGGATAGCCTCCGTTTTCAATTTTTTAAGATTATCTCAAAATGCTATACCAACAAAACAAATTCATTACCATAGAGTCAATTCCAACTCATGCAGAACTTATTGGACAGAATAGAACAGCCCCATAGGGATTCCAAGGCTATAAATCTTTACAAAAGTTTACTGTCATCTCTTTCTTCCCTTGTGGATTCAATCTCTAACCTTTCAGTTAGCAATGAAACACTTTACCCACTGTGCCACCAGGACTTCTCAAAATATGACATTGCTTTTTAATTTTCTTAATTAAAATTTTTTAATGTTAAATAATATTCTAAGATCATTAAGTCTACCTACTCAAAATGGTAGAAAATGGATACCACCTGATCAAGAAAAAAAATGATAATCACCTTTTAATTAGCCATCTATTCCTGAACACATAGTCTTAATTCATTTTCCTTTAAATCAAGCATTCTTACATAGTCTACTTGTAAAATTGACCTCACAGTTTTATATTTTTTTCATCGATTATATTTATTCTATTCCACTAGACAATATTGTTCAGAAATAGATTTTTTTTCAGTCAAAACCCAAAGTTCTAAAAAAAATTTTTTAATGGAAAAAAGATATTTATGGCATAATACATACATGTTGTTGCTGTTAGATGCCATTGCATTGGTACTGACTCTTAAGGAGCTCTGGTAGCATAGTGGTTACGAATCGGGCTGCTAACCTCAAGATCGGCAGTTTGAAATTACCAGCGGTTCCGCAGGAGAAAGATGAGGCTTTCTGCTCCCATAAAGATTAACAGCCTCGGAAACCCTGTACAGGGTAGCTATGAATCGGAACCGACTCCACCGCACACAACAACATATCGACCTTATGCACAACAGGACAAAACACTGCCCAATCCTGGGCAAACCTCACAATTTTTGCTACACCTGAGCCCATCACTACCACCACTGTGCCAATCCATCTCATTGGGGGTATTTCTCTTTTTCTCTGACCTTCCACTTTACCAAACATGATGCCCTTCTCCAGGGATTGGGTCCCTTATGACAATACGTGTGAAGAATGAGAAATGAAGTCTGGCCATTCTGGCTTCCAAGGTACACTCTAGATGTACTTCTTCCAACACAGATATGTTTGTTCTTTTGGCAGTTTATGGTACTTTCAATAGTCTCTTCCAATATTGTAACTCAAATACATAAATTCTTCTACATTATTCCTTATTCATGCACATGAGGTTATTGAAAATACCATGGCTTGGGTCAGGTGCAGCTTAGTCCTCAAACTGATATCTTTGATCTTCAACACTTTAAACAGGTCTTGTGTAGCAGATTTGCCTAATGCAAATTATAGTTCAAAATTATAGTTCAAAGTAAAAGTACCATTACTAATTCTCCAGGTAGATTTAAATATTTCATGTCCCATACATCCTTCAACTTATTTTCTGAAAACTGTCTTTTCTGAAAGGAACCTTTGGGATATGGTCTAGTGAATCAAAAACTAATATTTCATAATAAGTAGACATTCTCTAACTCTTTCTTAATAATAAATTATTAACCTATGTATATGGCTAATCTCAGTGAAGATTCTATATCCCACCCAAGCCATGGCATTTTCAATAGTTGCACAAGCATGTGAATGCTATACAGTGAATAAGGAATCCATAGAAGAATTAATGCATTTGAGTTATGGTGTTGCAGAAGAATATTAAAAGTACCACAGACTGCCAAAAGAACAAACCAATCTGTGTTGGGAGAAGTACACCCAGAATGTTCCTTAGAAGCCAGCATGGCAAGACTTCATCTCTTATACTACAGACACATTACCAGGTGGGACCAGTTCCTCGAGAAGGACATCATGCTAGGTAAAGTGAAATGTCAGTGAAAAAGAAGAGTTTCCCCCGAATGAGTTGGATGAGGGGCAGCAGCAAAGGGCTTCAGTTTAACAAAGAGTGTGATGACGTCGCAGGACCTAGCAATATTTTGTTCTGTTGTGCATTAGGTGGCCAAGAGTCAGAACTGACTCAACAGTACATAACAACAACAGAATATCCATTTCAAATGTGTCTGACTAAATACAGAGTTTAAACATGTTCTGTAAAAGCTAACACTCATGGCTACAAGTTCTTTTTTTAAGGACTGAGGTATTTTGATTGATAGGAAGTAAGAATAAATCTCTTTTAATTAAGGATCTAAATTTTATCTAACAAAAGTATTATTACAGTTGCAAGCTTTACCTTGAGAGAAAGGAGAAAGTGCCAGCTACAGTCAAGTCCTGTTTTTCCCTCAAGGTTGATGGTTTGGGAATATCACATTTTAGACTTGAGCATTCTCAGTTTCTGGACTTGGGGATTAATTTTTTTTTTTTAATATGGAGTCATCAAGAGTACAGGTTAACAATGTTCATCATATCTTACTGATTGAATGATAGGCCTTTACCATCTATCAAATTACAACTAGTAAGTACCACATAGGTCAGTGTAGAAATGTCCTTTAAGGTTTCCAAGGCTGTAATCTTTACAGAAGCAGAATGCCACATCTTTTCCTTACAAAGTGACTAGTTAATTGGAAATGCCCAATTTCATTTAGCAAGCTAAGCACTTAACTACTTGGTCTCTGGGCTCCTTTGCTAACAGTCGATTTCGACTCATAATGACCTTGTACAAAGTTTCTAAGGAGCAGCTGATAGGTTTGAACTGCCAATGATTTGGTTCTCAATCCAGTTTTTATCCTACAGCACTATGCCAGGAATTCTTAATTGGTAACTTTAGGGGTCTAAATTTAATGTCTTGGTTTTTGAAGAACTGATTCAGGGCAGTCCTTTAAATCTGTGCTCTTTGTCCATGTTGTCAGCCATGGTACTTTACCTAAGCAGACAATACCAAAATAGACAACCATTTATCTATCAGTTTGTCATAATATAGAAACTTCTGTGTTGCTGTGATGCTGGAAGCTGACACCAGTGTTTGAAATACCATCAGGGTCACCCATAGTGGATAGGTTTCTACATAGCCTATAGACTTAGACATATTAGGTCAAAGGAGAGGCAGACCACTTCTGAATGGTTAACCAATGCAGACTTTAAGAAGAGCGTCAAAACAGTGTCAAATTCAGTGCCAGATAATAAGACCCTCAGGTTGGAAGGCACTCAAAATACCACTCACAGAGAGTTATTTCCTCAAAGTAGAGTTGACTATAAAGATGTGAATGAAACAAAGTTTCCAGGACCTTCATTTGCTAATATGACACAACTCAAAAGAGCTACAAATGTCCATTAATAATTGGAACTTGCAATGTATGAAGTATGGCTCTAGGAAAATTGGGAATTGTCGAAAATTATAACTGGTGTTGACAATTTTAATCTGGTAATCATAGGGTTTAGTATGCCAGAAATGAGAGGGGGGCGGGGAAGACTAGGAATGGCATCGCATTCATCATCAAAAAAAGTATTTCAAAATTTATCCTAAAGTACAATTTGGATAGGATAATATCCATACACCTACAAGGAAAATAAGATAGTACCATGATTATTCAAAGTTTTGTATGAACTTCTCATGCCAGTATTGTTAAAATTAGAAAATTCTACCATTTTGTTCAGTCAGAAATTGATCAAACATGCAATCAAGATACATTGATAATTACTGTTAATTGGAATGCAAAAGTTGGAAACAACAAAGAATGATCAGAAGCTGGAAACCATTACCTTAGTGATAGAAAAGATGCTGGAGAACACATGACAGAATTTTGCAATACGAACAGTTTATTTATTGCAAACAGCTTTTTCAACAATATAAAAGGCAACTATGCACATTGGCCTCACCAGCTGGAACATACAGTAATTAAATTGATTACATCTTTGGGAAGAGGTGATTATTACTAGCCAATATCATCATTATTATATTAGTCAATAATCAGCCAAAATAAGGCAAAGGGGCTGATTGTAGAACAGATTTTAATTGCTATATGCAAGTTCAAGCTGGAGTTGAAGTACAGTAAAATAAATAGTAAAAGCCAAAATATGACTTTAGCATGTTGTTGTTGTTGTTAAGTGCCATCGAGTCGGGTCCGACCCATAGCGACCCTGTACAGGGTTTCCGAGGGTGTAAATGTTTACGGGAGTAGAAAGCCTCGTCTCTCCCGCGGAGCGGCTGGTAGTTTCGAACCGCTGACCTTAAGGTTCGCAGCCCGATTCGTAACCACTACGCTACCAGAGCTTTAGCATATACCACATGAATTTAGAGACCATGTCAAGAACAGATTTTATGCATTCGACACTAATAAACGAAACCAGCAAAGTTCTGGGATGACATGAAGAACATCATACAGGAAGAAAGTAAAAGATCATGAAAAGATGAAAAATAAAATAAAGACCAATTACATGTCAGAAGAGACTCTGAAATTGCTCTTGATCATAGAGAAGCTAAAGCAAGTGGAAGAAATCAAGAAGTGAATGGTGAACAGAAATTTTCAAAAGACAGTTTGTGAAGGCAAAGTCAAATATGAAATGGAGTAAGCCTTGGAGTTAGGAAACCAAAAGGAAAGAGCACCTCAGTATTTCTCAAGCTGAAAGAACTGAAGAAAACTCAAGACTTCACTTTTGATATTTAAGGGTTCTATGGGCAAAATATTGAATGATACAGGAAGAATCAAAAGAAGATGGAAGACATTCGTAGAGTCATCGTATCAAAATAACTGGTTGTTGCTCAACCTTTTTAATTGGTATCATGTGGTCAAGAACTGATGATATTAAAGGAAAAATTCCAAACTTAACTGAAGTTATTCATTGGTGAAAACCCAGCTCTGGGAAATGACAAAATAGAAATTAAAATGCTTCAACAAACTGATGCAACACTGAATGTGCTCACTCATCTAAATGAAGAAACTTGAAAGACAGCCATATGACCAACTAATTGGAAGACATCCATATTTTTGACCATTTGAAAGAAAAGATGCAGAAATCTAAATCAACAGAATGCAGAAATGACTGAAAAATATCCTTAACATCACATGAAAATAAAATTTTGCTGACAATAATTTTTAATGATTGCAGCAGCGCTGAAGCAGGGAGCTTCCAGAAATTCAAGCTGGATTCAAGTGAATGAAGAACTAAGAGTATCATTGCTGAAGTCAGATGGATTTAAGCTACAATCAGAAAATACCAGAAATATGTATACTTGTGCCTTATTGGTTACATAAATACATTCGACTATGTGGATCATAGCAAGTTATGGGTAACATTGATAGGATGAGTATTCTAGAACAAGGAGATATTGAATATAATTTAAAGTCAGGAAAGGTGTGGACCAAAGTTGTATCCTTTCAACATCCTTATTCAATCTGTATGCTGGACATATAATCTGAATCGTTAGGTTGTATGAAGAAGAACATTCCATCAGGATTGGAAGAACAGTCATTAACATGCTTCAATATGCAGATGACATAACCTTGCTTCTGAGAAGTGTAGAGGACAAGTTATGTGGAAAAAAAAACAATCAGAATGTTCCTTAGAATTGAGGATAACAAGACTTTGTATCTCATGCTATGGATCAGTTGTCAGAAGGAATTAACCTCTGGAGAAGGGCATCATGCTTGGTAATGTGGAAGATGAGCAAAAAAGAGGGAGACCCTCAATAAGATGGATTGTCACAGTGTCAGCAGCAATGGGCTCAAGCCAACAACAATTGTGAGGATGGCTCAGAACTGGACAGTGTTTCATTTTGTTGTTCATAGAGTAGCTATAGGTCAGAATTATCTTGATGGAATTTAACAACAGCAACAACATCAGTCACATGGGGATGTTACAGCCAAAAAAAAAAAAAAAAAAATGAAATCCATTTTCATTGAATCAGTTATGACTTATAGCTATCTTATGTTCTTGTTAGGTGACATCAACATAAAAAATTGCAAGGAAAGCTAGGACGTAGGAATTTCATTCAGATAAATCATATATAAAGGTAAGTATTTTATTTTTATGGGACAATAAACTACTTAAGAAATAGTGGTTTTGTTTTGTTTTTTTTATCCACTATACTATATTACAAAGACTTACTTTAGAAAAGACAATTTTCAGAAAGCAAGGTGAAAGATATATAAGATGTGAAATGTTTAAGTGTGCCTGGAGAATTACTAATGGTGCTTTTAACTTGCACTAAACTTTTGTCTATGACAGGTTATATCTTCCATCATTATGTTTTCATTTTTTATTCTTCTAAAATAGTATTTCTTCTTTCTGCTACCAAATCAATTTTGATGTGTCTGGTATTTCAAAACATAGATATGTTGGAAGAAAAACACATACTAGAGCAATCTATATTGAATTCTCTAGTGATGTAGTAAAATAAAGGTCTGTCCATGTATCTATCAATAAATTATTTAAAATACTTAATGAATGCCATAAAAGAATATTTTAAGGACATACAAATTGATGGTCCTTTGGGAACTAATTTTCTTGCATCTCAGATACCCTTGAGAATTCTTCATAATCTTTATTTTCCTGCAGGCACAGAGCGTATGGGATTAAAGGTTGATTAGCTGTTATACAGCATTGCAAAGAATTCTATAGAAGTATTCAATAAATAAATAAGTAAACTTAATACACTACACTGAATATCTTCCATGAAATAACTGATAAAACATTTCCAAGATGTCATTTAGAGGTGAGAAATCTTTAGATCTATACAAATCTTTAAATCCTATAATATATTGCTTCATAATCATAGATTTTAAGGCATAGTGTGGTTCATGATGTGAGGAATGAAGTACCTGTGTGATCTGTTCAGAACAATGATAAAATACTTAAATATTGCAGCTCAGATGATTTTTCCTATATAAATCTATATACATGTATTATCTTAAAGAATGTTATTTTGGGATTTTAAATATATTCTATAAGATAAGAAAATATTGTTATTTCTATAATATCAAGACAATAGTTCCTCTTACATTTGTTTTTAACTTACTTCTGTTTTAAATTTTACCATGAAAATTTTAACCCTTTTTGTAATTCAACATCTTAGTTTTAATTTAGGTAAAATGGTAAATAATGATGAATAATATACTGTTATAACTTAGTATCTAAAACCTTTACATTTTTTTAAAATGCACTGGGTATTTGTAATGTGTAACTCAACTAAATACAATTGCACTAATGACTTTGAATCCTAATGACTTTATAATATGAATAACCTATGAATGATACTTGATGCATATATGATTGTTGAATTTGAGCAAAGTAGTGACTTAACATAGTAAAATTCTGGTTTATGGAATATATATATTCCTAACCTTGTTGTCATTGAAGCAATGTATGTAACTGAAAAAAATCTTAAAATAGATTGCTTAATAACTGCCTGAAACCAGGAAAAATAACAGTCATTTATTTTCAAGTATATATACCTATAGCACATAAAATAATTAGCAAAACTCTAATTATTGCTTCTAACAAAAGAATTCATGCATACTTTGTTTTTGTTCAGACTGCTATCTTCCAAGGAATACTTTAAATACCTTATTTCTTGTGTTTGTCTTTCTCTAGGATCTTAGACTCCAACTTTTACTCCTGTGCATTCTTTGGGATAATACTAAAAACACTTTTGATTTGTTTTCATATGACTATTTTTTATGTATGAATATGACATCTAAATAATAATATGTATTATAGAAGTTGTAGGTAATTCTCTTAATATCATCAACAAAGAACACATTGTGACATGGAATGCCTGTCTTAAAGACATAATATTTTGTGTATCATGATGGAGATACATAGGAAGGGCATTTTACCAAGATATCACTAATTTAGTTTGTATAGAAAATACACTATAATTTGGCCTAAAATTGTTTGTATAAAATTCAATAATTTCAGGACCACAATTTTGAGTCTTAACCCCTGCTTTCCAACTATCTGTGCAAAACTGATCATTTTGGTTTCTTTATCTCACTGTTTCTCACTTAGCTGTATCTCACTGTTTCTCACTTAGTTCGGTGTTAGGAATAGTTTTTATAAATAGTACCTCTTTAATGCCATGCTAGCTAAACATTTGGACATCCTATTACAATAGGGTAACATATGCATACAAAAATTTGACTCAACATTGATTCATTATAGCTTTGAAGTCTACAAAATACCGTCTTTTCTTCTCTTTAAGTCATCCTGAATTGTTCATGTATTAGGTTTCTACACTAGACAAAGATAATGAAGGTAAGTATAAGAAATAGAAGATGAAGAGAAATTCTGTCTCAGACATTACTTTCTTTATAAGATTTTCTAACTTTAATTACCTTTGTATTTTTCCCTTGAACTCAATAGCTTGTCTATTAAATAGATATATATTTCTCTAGGCTTTGCTTTCATCTGTCTCTTCTTATTACTTGTTGAATCTAATATCATTTCATAAGCACATATGTTTTCTTGCTATCCACATATACTCTGCTGGGTTTTTTGTATTGGGTTTTGAAGTGGGAAGGATGGTAATTGACACAGAGATGAAAGGATGAAACCACTAACAATAATAATAAATATAAGTATACTCTATGTCTCTTAGTTGCTTATCTAAAATAAAGGTAAGTAACCCACATAGTGATGGCTAAACACTAGGTCACTAAGTAAATGATCAATGGATTGAATTCACCAGAGGCTTCTGGGGAGAAAATACCTGGAAAGCTGCTACCACAAATATTACAGCAAAGAAATCTCTATTGTGTAGCTCTAACATATTATAGTGGTCATTATATGGAGTTAGAGTATATTCAACGGCACTCAACAGAAAAATCAGATCAAGTTAGCCGTGAAAATAAATGAGACAAGAATAAGTTATTTTAGTGAATTTAGGTAAGTAAAATGGCACTATTGTAGTTGTTAAGTGCTGTCAAGCCGACTCCAACTAATAGCAATGCTGCATAGGGTTTTCTAGGAGCAGAAGGTGGGGTTGAAGTACAGTTCAGTGCTTATACTACAGCACCACATCAGTAGTCCAAAATGGCACTAGTCTTTGCTAATGACCACTGTTTATGTAGCTGGATGGGTACATGTGAGTGGGTTCAAATGCAAAGTGTAGCCTAATATACTTGTAATGACAGGAATAAGTTTGGTTACCATATTCAAATTAATCAAATAATCAGAAAATGATCTATAAAGAAATAAAGAAAAATTTACCATGTGTTATAAGGTCCTCTAACTTATGCACATAAAAATAATCTATAATTATATGAGTTATTCTCTGATAGAATTGCAAATTAAATTATAATTCTCTGACCTAATACTCTGGAAACACAAACTTTTTTCTTATTGACTTCACCAATTAGTATTGTTTTAGCTAAAAGAATGCTCTAACTTTAGCTTAAAAACTAATTATGACTTGTTCCTTCATAGGAATCAGGAGTCCTTTGGAAAGTTGCTGCTGTTTCTGTTATTTTATTTTTTCCTGTGAGACCCAGTAAAAGTCAGAGGACTGTAATGGCAAATCATACAAGAGTGATAATATTTGTACTGGCTGGTTTGACTGATGACCCACTATGGAAAGTTGTGTTATTTATTTTCTTACTTCTCACCTATTTACTAAGCATCACTGGCAATCTCATCATCATCACACTCACCCTGTTAGATCCTCACCTAAAGACCCCCATGTACTTTTTTCTTCGGAACTTTTCTCTCCTAGAAATTTCTTATACTACCACATGCATCCCTAAGCTGCTGGTTACCATGGCAACTGGGGACAAAACCATTTCCTATAACTGTTGTGCCACTCAATTGTTTTTTGCCTTCCTTCTTGGAGCATCTGAATTTTACCTATTGGCAGCTATGTCATATGACCGCTATGTGGCCATCTGTAAACCCTTGCATTATACAACCATCATGAACAGCAAAATCTGTATACAGCTTGTCCTTAGCTGTTGGCTTGCTGGGTTCTTTGTCATCTTTCCACCACTGGTCTTGGGCCTTGATCTTGACTTCTGTGCCTCCAACATTGTGGATCATTTTTACTGTGATACTACTCCCCTCCTGCAGCTCTCCTGCACAGACACACAGCTCCTGGAGACGATGGGTTTTATCTCAGCTTTGGTGACGCTCTTGGTAACATTGATAATGGTGCTAATATCCTACACTTATATTGCCTTGACAATTCTCAAAATCCCTTCAACTAGTCAGAGGAAAAAGGCTTTTTCCACATGTTCCTCTCACATGATTGTGATCTCCCTTTCTTATGGCAGTTGCATCTTCATGTATGCTAAACCATCAGTGAAACAAAGCATATCAATTTCCAAGGGAATTTCTGTGTTGAATACCTCAGTTGCCCCACTTTTGAACCCTTTTATTTACACTCTAAGGAACCAACAAGTGAAAAATTCTTTTATAAATATGATGCACAGGAATGCCTGTATTTCAAAGAAATGAATATTCTATTTAATTGTTCAGGTATATGAAATATAGAGTGTGAACTAATATCAATTACCTATTAGTAGCTTTCAATACATAGTTCCATTTCTATTTCTGTCATATCCTTATGTATATCTTTTCAAGCTTCTCTTTGTTCCAAAGAATTTGATTTTTCCATTACTCCGTTTAAATATTTTTCATCAAAGTATCCTGGAATTATAAATTATTATTTGTGATAAGTTACAATATGCTTAGAAATTATATTCTTTAATGATAATTTGATCCAATGAACAATTTGTTGTTCCATTTTATTTAAATATTTTTTTTATTACTTGTAGCATCAATTCACCATCAGTGGCACTGTTCTTCTTTGAAAACAGTTGTTTGTTTTTTTAAAAATATATATATTTTAAAAGTACATTCTATAGAAACTTTTTTGAGAAATATTGACATTTATAATTATTTTCAACAATAGCTCAGAGAAATTTGTTAGCTTAGTGATTTGTATTTAAAATGAATGATGGGTTGTATATTTAATCACCATCCAATGAGCTTGGGATACTTCTGAAGTCAATTGAAAGCAAGTTGGTAAAATATTTTTAAAGGAGAAAATATTGCTAAGTTAATGTATTTATTCTATCCAAAATTATTTGTCTGATATCATTACTGTTGTTTTTGCTGTTAAGTTTCTTTGAGTTAATTCCAACTTATAGGAATCCTGCATAGGGTTTCCATGCCTGTAAATCTTTATGGGAGCAAAAAACCTCATCTTTCTCCTGTGGTGCAGCTGAGGGATTCCAACTACTGACATGGGGTTAGCAGCCCAAGTTGTAGACTACTACACCACTATGGCTTCTGATAATATTTTTGCTGTTGTTGTAGTTGTTAAGTGTTTTTGAGTAAGTTCTGATTTATAGTGACACTATATAGGGTCACCAAGGGGCAGCTGGTAAGTTTGAACGCCCATCTTTGCAGTTATCAGTCCAGTGCTTATGCTACAGTCCCATACCAGAATTCATGATAGATATAGATATAGGTATATATAAGGTTGGTGGTTCAAACTCACCAAATGCTCCTCAGGAACCCTATTCAGGGTCGCTGTGAGTTAGAACTGTCTCGATGGCACTAAACAACAACAACAACATGATATATGGACTCTTGGTGTGGCATTGTAGGATAAACACTGGACTGCTGACCACAAGAAACAAAACTGTTAAGGAAAGATTTACTAACTCTAGGCTATAATCCATTAGCAGTATCCAAAATCAATTTCTGTGTGATGATAAGAATTTTACACATGGAAATGTATTTTGAAAGGTTTTTCTATAGACATATGTATTACATGATTTCTGTTTGTTTGCTTTTGAAGTATATGTTCATTATGTCATATTTTTTTCCATTTTTTATATTATGAAACTCAGGGTCTTGATTTAGAATAAAACCTCTTTTCAAAAAATAATTTCTAGAGGAGTAAAATAAATAAAACCAAGCAAGAAATACATATAAAACCAAGAGACCATTTAAACTCCATTTAAAATAAAACAAAATTTCAAGAATAAATGGCTGCTTAACTAGGTGATTATCAGTTTTTTCTTGATCATTTGGCATATATTTTATACCATTTTAAGAAAGTGGGCCTAATGACCCTGGTGTATTATTTAATGTTTAGAAATTTTAGAACAGAAAAATGAAATGCAATATAACATTTTGAGGAGTCCTGTTGGTGCAGTGTTCAAAATGCTCTATTGCTAACTTAATAGTGAGGTTGAACCCACAGTGCACTTTATGGGGAAAAGATACTGTAAGTTCTGCCAAGATTTATACCCTTAGAATCCTTATAGGGCAGTCTGACTCTGTCCAAGTAGGCTAGCCATGGTAACGGATTTATTTGATTTGTATAACATGTTGAGATAATCTTTAGAAAGTAAAAACTGAGGCTCTGTCCATGTTAAGAGTAGATCTGATGTGTTATGTGCCAATTAGAGTTTGTTTGTATAAAATATACTACCTAAGAGAAGCTGTTATTTTATCAGTGAGACATTTTTTAAGGGTTAATTTATGTCTGCAACTTACTATTTATCATAAAGGATGTATCAAAGCATTCTTTTCTAAATTGTCTTCCCCGTGACCATTTCTTTATCTTAAAGGTTTCATTTATCATAAAGTATTTATCATAATGTTCATTTATGAATGAAGACTTCCCCATTACTACTTCTTCTTACCCCAGGCAGAATTGTTTCATTATGTCTTCTCTGATTATTCCTTTGTTCTATGATGTATCACCTCATAGTGTATCTGTTAGAACCTATGCTATGTGTCACTGAACCCTGTGGAATTTATTATCACAGTTTTGTTTTGCTTTTAATTGTGCCTGTAACAAGCAACAATGCTTCTTAATATATGAGCAACTTATTTCTTGAGAAAGTGTTCACTTGAAAATCATAAATCTTGTGTCCTGAATTTCTTTATCTTTTTCTGATCTAGTTGGGTGGGCTGAAAAACATCTGTGACATTAAAAATAAGACCTATATTTTGTTAAGCATCCACTAAATTCCAGAAATTGCTAGGAGTTTTATATAAATTATATAATAATAGAAAATTATGACTAAGCATAATTAGTAGCATAATGCATAAGAAGAAAGGTAACTCAGAAAGCTTATTAAAATTCCTCTTATCACAGGGGGAAAAAGGTCAAAACTGAAAATCAGGTTTGTATGACTTCAAACATTTACCCTCTTCATTACCTTGAGAACCTTGGTATGTTTTAAACACTTAACCTAGACAAAAGTCATGCTTGATTTAACTAGTAGAGGACATTTCTTTTAGTTGCTTTCTGAGCACTGAATTTACAGTCTCTCTTGTGAAGCCTCCATATAAGCCAGGATGTTGGGACTTGTCTCTTATACATGGGACACATATATGTTCACTCCCTGAAGACTGACTTCATGGTTAGTAAAGAGAAGGGTCAGCAAAACATGGACAACATCCAGTGAAATTGTCACAGTAGCAGCAGCAGTGGGCTCAAATGTAACAACAATTGTGAGAATGGCACATACCTTTTGTGCATAGGGTCATTATGAGTCAGAATCAGCTCCAAATACCTTCTTGCCTCAAGGTTAATATGCATATCCAGAAACTTGTAAGTACCCAATATAAATGTCACATTTTTAAAGAATATTATTTGTCTTCTCATGACAGAGTTAGCCACTGTTCTTTGTGCAATTCCATTTATAGCACTTGCTTTTCCAGTAGCTTAATATATCATTTAAAAGCAATTCTAATTTGTCAGTCAAATTGCTCATAAATTTTTCTGGTTAGAATTAGTTTTCCTAAAATATGAAATTCTGATAAAAATGTAGTTCTCTGTCTGATGATAATTGTAGGAAATCATTTGTTCATTCACTATAGTTGTCTTCTAGAATTGGGAAAAAAAATGAAAATACAGATTGGAAATAAAATACACAACAAACCAAAAATTGTATTTACTATGTAAAAGAGTTGATGGAAATTTCCATGCCATAACTCAACAGACATATGAAATTTTGTTCAAATAGGTAGTAACATAAAATCCACTCTACTCCAAACACGCTTGTAATGTTCTTTTGGGCATGTAACTTCAAGATATGAAATAAAAGAGATATCATTACTACTGATCCCTGGGACAGTAAAATATATATTAAAGAAATGCCATAAACAGGTCAGATTTTGTCTTTCATACTTTGGACATATTGTCAGGAGGGACCAGTCACTGGAGATGGATATCATGTTTGGTAAGGTGGAGGGTCAGGGAAAAAGAGGAAGACCCCCTGCAAGATGGATTGGCAAAGTGGCAGCATCAGTGGGATCAAGCATGGCAACAATTGTGAGGTTAGCCCAGGACCGGGCAGTGTTTTGTTCTGACTGCGAGTCAGTACTGATTCAATGGCATCTATCAATAACATAAATAATACTATGTCCAAAATTTTGATAATTTAGATGAAATAGGTCAATTCTTAGAAGACAAAAACTACCCAAATATAAATAAGAATAAACTGATATACTGAGTAATCCTCTATCAACTAAAGAAACAGAATCAACCAGTAAACCCTAACTCATTTCTGAATCATGATAACCTCACAGGACAGGGCAGAATTGTCACATAAGGTTTGCAGCTGTTACTAAGTGCTGTCAAGTCGGGATCCAACTCATAGCAACCCTGTACAGAGTTCCTATACCAGGGTTTCCGAGGAGCAGCTGATGAGTTGGAACTACCAGCCTTTACAGCCCAAACTGACTTTGCAGTTTACTACATTAACCCACAGCACCACACCAGAAGTCCTATAAAACCGACTGCCACATTTTTCTCCCACCTAGAGATTGATGGGTTTGAACCACCAATCTTTCCATAAGAAGTTAATTTCTTAACCATTGCACTACCAAGGCTACTTCATTAAATAATGCCTTCCAAAAATAAATGCAAAAACAACAAAAAAAAAACAGAAAGCAAATTCTACCAAACACTTAGGGAAGCAATGATAACCAGTTACCCGAAATCTCTTCCAGAAAATTAAAACAAAAAGAACACCTTCAAATAAAATTTGTCAATATTACCTCTATACTAAAAGCCTATACAGATATACACAAAGAAGTTAAAATTACAGGCCAATATCCTTTTTAAACATAGATGAAAATTTTTTCATCAAAATATTAGCAAATTGAATCTAACAATGTATAAAAAGAATTACATGCTATGTAAGTGGCATTTGTCTACGTATTCAAAGCTGGTTCAGCACTTGAAAATCAACTATTAATATTTACTACATTTACAGGCTAAAGAAAAAAAAATCACACAATTTATTTTTTATTATTCTATGAAGTCTAAAATCCATTCATATTAGACTACCAAACAAGGATATTGTTAAAGATGCTTGCTGTGTGTGATGACTGAAAATTCACATTCAACTACCTAAATTACCTCCATATTTTCTCATGATCAGTCTAAGAATAGAGGGAAACCCTTCCAGTTGTGAAAAATCCTACAGCTAATAAAATATTTAGTGGGAGACACTGGATACTTTCCCCTCAATATAAGGAGCCAGGCTGGAATGTCTTCTCTCTCAACTCATACTCAACACTATACTGAGCATCCTAGCAGGTGTATTTAGACAAGAAAAAGTTTAAAAGTTCTAGAGATTGGAAATTAAAAAAAAAAAAAATTTTGTAGGTGACATGATTGTTAAGAAAATCCCAAATAATTTAACAAAAAACCTGCTGAAACTCATAATCAAGTATTGGAAGGTAATAGGAAATGAGATTAATATGCAAAGTCAATAATTTTCTTTTAAACCAGTAATAAACAATTGAAATATAAAATTTAAAAGTTACAGTACCATAAAACCATGAAATATTTAACTAGAAATATAATAATTTATTAACAGAATCTCTACAGCAAAATCTACAAAATACTAATGTGTTTAATATTTTGCATTCATGAGTTAGAAGATTCATTATTGTTAAGATTTTAATTTTCCCAAATTAATTTTTAAATTCAATGCAATTCCAATTTAAAAAATCAACAACTGACTAAGAATTATATAGGTGAGCAAAAGACACAGAATAGTCAACATCGTGATTGAGGAAAAAAACAAAACTTGAAGACTAAAAGTATTAGATTTAAGGACTTGTAGAACAATAGTAATGAAGGCAGCATGATATGTGAAAATAGGCATATGGATTATTTGGACAGGACAGGAAGTTTGACAGTTGTAAACATTGGTTTTTGACAAAAGAGTAGAACAAAAGATTTTATTCAACAAATTATGTTGGAACAATTAGATGTCCAGATGCAATATAAATAATTAAATAAATACAAGGGTGATTTAAAAATTATCCACACTCTGGCTATGAAATTATTTTAATCAACTTTTAGAAAAGATAAAGGCATCATTTTTTGACACAATCTCCTTGATTTTCAATACATTTTGTCAAACTGTCTACAAGATTTCATAATCTCTTATTAAAAAATGTTTTAGACTGAGCTGTGAGCCACAAATGCACCATTGTCTTCACTTCTTCATCAGAGGTTAATCTTCATCCCTGAAGGACTGCTTTCAGAAGACCAAACAGGTAAAAATCTCATGGTGCAAGTTCAGGCCTAAAAGGAGGATGCTTTCACACATCAAAATGAAGTTTTGCAGAGTGTCAACAGTGTGGACAGAGATGTGTGGACATGCATTTTCATGCAAGATCACAATGCCCTTGGATAGCAGTCCTCTGTGTTTGATCCAAAGTTTAGGTTTCAGCTCTTCAGTAAGCATTTCACTGCATCAACCACTGTTAATTGCTGAACCTTTTTCCTGTGTGTTCCAATACTGGCCCTTGAGAATCCCAGAAAACTGTAAGCATCCATTTTCCAACTGATGGTTGACTTTTGAACTTTTTCTTGGTTGGCAGTTGAGGTTTCAGTTCCATACTCGGCTGTTTACTCCCAGGTTCATAGTGATGAATCCATGTTTCATCACCAGTAACAATTTTTTTAAAGAAAATTTTGCCTTCCTTCAAGTATCAGTCCAAATTTTGTTTGTAGGTTTCCAAACACTTCTGTTTATGCTTTCCTATGAGTTGTTTCAGCACCCATCTCACACAAACTTTTCAAAACACCAGTTTGTCATGAATTATTTCATAGGCAGAGCTACGGCTGATTTACAAAAGATTTTCCGCATAATCCACTGTCACTCAGCTATTCAACAGAATCTTCATGTACATGCTCAATGTTGTAATCAGCTGTGGACGTAGACAGGTATTTTAATATCACCGGAATGTGGATAATTGTTTACTTATCTTCACAGATAGATGTTGGTAGTGGCAGCTGTGTGCCATGGAGTCAGTTTTTACTTATAGTCATCCTGTATTGGGTTTCTGAGGCTTTGCTGGAGTAAATCTTTACTGGAGCAGAAAGTCTCATCTTTCTTAAGTGGAGTGGCTGGTAGATGTGAACTACTAACCTTGAGGTTAGCAACCCAACATCTAACCCACTACATTACCTTAGATAGATAGAAAAATAGATGAATAGATAGACAGATATTGTTATTAAGAGCTAGCCAGTCAGTTCAAGGTCATAGTAGCCCAGTATAGGGTTTCCATATGGTGATTTTGAACTGCTGACCTGGAAGTTCAAACTGACCATATGATAGAGTGCTTATCCTACAGTGCCATGCCAAGATACCAAATAGATAGAAAAATAAAAGAAAATTTAGGAACAAGTAACTTAAAATAAACCACAGGTTCAACATAAAATGTAAAATTATAAAACCCCTAGAAAAAACATAAGAGACTATAACAGGTTTCACATGGATTTTAAAATACAGCACCAGCAGCTCCATCTTTAAAAACATTCATAGGTTGTATTTTATTAAAATTGGAAATGAAGGCTCTATTGAAGGCACTCTGAGAGAATGAAAGACAAACTGCATACTGAGAAAAACACATTTCTGATTAAGGACTGTTTTCCAAATAAAATAAATGTTAAAACTCAATAACAAATAATCAATTCATTTGAAAATTAAGCAAAACATCTAGATATATATCATCCAAAGAGATATAAAAGTGACAAAAAGTTCTATTATCAAATGGGAATGATATATTCACCTAACTTGGCCTCAGCAGAGCCCCAGGCTTACATGGAAAAAGTTGAGCCATCCCTCTGGGAAACTTCATCCTCCACGCCACTGTCAAAAGCCAGGTTACTAACTCTTTGGAGTCTCTAATTCAAACATCCCCCACTAAATGCCTGGGCCTTGGTTTTGAGATAGTTAGAATATACAGCTGAAGGTTCCAGTGGTGGCTTCTCAGTCTCAGCAACGGCAATACAGAGTGAAAAGTGCAGGTAATATTTCTGTTCTCAATGGAGGAAGACACATTGCAAGATATATTGTCCCCTCTCGACCCTAGCAACATGATTGCGTATATTAGTCCACCACATCTTGATGTATAGGTAGAACCTTACCACTGTTGAAAATGTTTCAGGTTACAGACCAGTTAACTCCAACCACATCACTGTGGTCCTTGAAATTAATTTATGATGTGTTTAGTGCTCCAGAGCATTTGTACTTTGTCAGCAATGCACCTTTGATCAACAAAACTGCTGTTCAAAGGACCAATACAATGTAAGTCATTCATCAGGTCCTTATCTACCTACCTAAGTGAGGAAATTTGATCATTGCATACAGCTGTCCTCAGAAAGGAATCGTCTCTCCAAGGGTACTTTCTGAGTAGTAATTATGATAAAAAATGTGAGAATTTAGAAAATGTGTTTTGAAAATTCAGTATTCTATCTACATGGTTATTTCCCCTAACAACAAACATTAGACTCTAAACGGCAGCATAACTATAAAGGAGAATATATATTTCAGCTTAATTTTGGTTAAATTGGAGTCCTTGGGTGGTACAAAGGGTCAGTTGCTAACTGAAAGGTTGGAGGTTGGATTCTACTGAAAGATATCACAGAAAATGACCAGACCATCTATGTACTTCCAAAAGCCAGTCACTAAAAATATATGGAGTACTGCTATAATCTGTCACATATGGGGTTACCATGAGTCAGAACTGAGCTATCTTCAACTGGTTAGTGGTTTATAAAAATGTTGTCTACCTCATGTACCTGAGCCTTGCAGATGAAAGATCTGGGTGTGAGTCAGGATGGACTGGAAAACAACAACAGCAAAATATGAAGCTGTATGTACTAGAATGGAATACCCAGATTTTGTGGGAGTGAAGGGAGAGTAACAGGATAGCACTGTGGAAAAAACACCTGAGGTCTCTGAGGCACAGAGGTGGAAGGGTATTATTGATTCCTGTCTTTCTGTGCTGTTCCTGGACTCTTCCTCAGAAGACCAGTACCCCAGAGCTAATTTCCCAAAATGTTACTCTCTGTTATCCAATCAATTCTCACTCACAGTGATCCTATAGGACAAAGTAGAACTGCTCCATAGGGTTTCCTACTCTGTAATCTATAAGAGAGCCTGGTGTGGCACTGTGGGATAAAGCTCTGGACCTCAAGGTTGGTTTGAACAACAAGGTCAGTGGGTCTCTATGAACTGACAAGAAGGCACTTAACAACAGCAATTATGCTGCATCTTTCTCATGTGCAGCACTTGTCACCTACCTATTAGTTAGCCATCAAAAGCTTAATCCACTATGCCATCAAGGTTCCTGGCAAAACTGTTACCAAGTGCTTTAAATATAAGTGACTACCATGGAGTCCTGGTGTGACACTGTGGGTTAATGTGCTGGACTGCAAAGTTGGATTTGAACTGCAAGATGGCTGGTTCAAACTTACCACATGCTCCTCGGAAACCCTATATACGGTTGCTAAAGGTCAGAACTGACTTGACAGTAACAACAACAGAGCCGTCCTCTACCCGATGGCTCTGATCAAGAAAACAGAACCAATGGAATTTGCTCCAATATCAGTACCCATCCACAACACACAAAAACATGTCGATACCTTTCTCACCATAATTCTCAATCATTAAGTGGAGCAGACATTTGCCATAGGACTGATGGACTGGATAAAAAGGACAGATTGAAATAATTGCCTTGAATCAGTCCTTCTAAAGTCAAAGCATTAGATTTGGTTCCCTAAGCCTTACCAAAGGCGCACTGGTGGCACAGTGGTTAAGCACTTGACTGTTCACTGAGAGGTACGCAGTATCAACCACTTTACAGAAACAGAATGCTGTTACACAGGGGAAAGATGTGATAGCCTGCTTCTGTTAAGACAGTAGCTTTGAAAACTACAAGATAGTTCTACTCTGCCCTACATAATTGCTATGAGTCAGAATCTACCAGACAGTTATGGCTAAAGGCTTACCAGGCAACTAAGGTAGGCTATGTTGGACGCATTGTCAACCGATGTTGTTGTTGTTGTTAGGTACGATCGAGTCGGCACTGACTCATAGCGACCCTATGCACAGCAAAACAAAACATTGCCCAATCCTGGGCCAACCTCACTACTGTTGCCATGCTTGAGTCCATCGATGTTGCCACCCAGCCAATCCAACTTATTGGAGTTCTTCCTCTTTTTTCTGACCCTCCACCTTAACAAACATGTTGTCCTTCACCAGCGACTGGTCTCTCCTGAAAATATGTCTGAAGTATGAGAAATTAAGTTTGGCCATCTTGGCATCCAAGGAGCATTCTGGCTGTACTTCTTCCAAAACAGATATGTTGGTTCTTTTGGCAGCCCATGGCACTTTCAATATTCTCCTCCAACACCATAAAACAAATGTGTCAATTCTTCTACGGTCTTCCATATTCACTGTCCAGTATATATAAGGCTATTCACATGTATATGTTGTTGTTGTCAGGTGCCATAGAGTCGAACCTACTCATAGTGACCCCATGCACAGCAGAATGAAATAATGTCCGATCATGGGCCAACCTCACTACCACTGCCATACTTGAGTACATCAATGATACCATCTAGCCAATCCATCTCATTGGGAGTCTTCCTCTTTTTCTCTGAGTGTTCATAGTTGATCCAAGAAGAATGCAGTCCTTGACAACTTCAGGTTATTAATGAGTCTTCCTCCAATCTTGATGCCACGTTTTTCTAACCTAGCTTCTCAGATTATTTGCTCAGCATAGAGTTTGAATAAGTATGGTGAAAGAACACAACTTTGTCGCACACCTTTCCCAATTTTAAAACATTCAATGTTCCCATGCTCTGTTCGAACAACTGCTTCTTGGTCCAGGTACATGAGTACAATTAAGTGTTCTGGAATACTCATACTTCTCAATGTTGTCCATAGATTGTCACGATCAAAATATCGAAAGCCTTTGCGTAGTCAATAAAGCATAGGTAAACATCTTTCTGATATTCTCTGCTTTCAGCCAAGATCCATCGGACAT
>NW_006408656.1:386939-396290 GCF_000296735.1 Chrysochloris asiatica
GGGTATCTATATTTATGTGTTCCATTTCATTTTTGACAATTTCCATTTTTTCTAGATTCATACTTCATACATCCCATGTTCTGGTGATTAATGGATATTTACAGGTGTGTCTCTTCATTTTGAGTTGTGCCCCATCAGCAAAAGAAGGTCCCAAGGGCTTTACTCCATTTTCATCATTATAGTCACCTCTGTTTTGAGGAGGCAGCTCTTCCAACACAAGGGGCTCATTTTCTAGCACTATATCTGATAGTGCTTCACTGTTGTTTATATGTTTTTCAGATACTAAATATTTGGAAGTAGTCTGTCTCTCCTTCCTAGTCTATCTTCATCTGGAAGCCCATCTGAAATCTCTCCATTGTGGGTGACCTTGCTTGTATTTAAAATACCATGGCACAGTTTCCAGAATCACAGCAACACACAAGCCACCACAGTATACATGACAAACTGACAGACGAGTGTTGTTCACTTAGCTGGAACCATTTTATGTCTTTAGAAGGCCAGCTTGATAAGGTTTTAGGGAACGTGGTAACATCAGTAAATTCTATAAGTCCAAGCCCATTGCGCTTTTCATTTGACCTGAGTCCCTTGATTTGAGCTGATGCTTTGTGAATTACTGTAATGGTGGAGATGGCAGTCTATAAGGCCATGTCCAGGGATTATAAATTTGACATAAATATTGCATTCAGTGAAGGCAAATACAGAGTGTCTATTCCAGTATGTAACCAACCTACTATCAGATTGCTGGTTTGTTGACTCTTGTCCATATCGTGGAATCAGTGTTATTCTCTGCTTCTAGCAAATTTGGTGTCCCACGGTAGCTGTATCCAACTAGTGAAAATCCATGTTGCTGAATCCATATATAACCTCCATCCTTGCCACCATGGTCACTTTGTTCATGAACCCATTTAGCAAAGACAGGAGTGTCTGAGGAAAGAGGATAACTGGTTTCTAAAGTATGCATCATCCTAATTAATTGATTATTCAAAATCCTCCTCTGCTGAGGTTACCCTTTGGTGAGCACTACCATGAGACACAAATATCTTTATTTCGTTAGCACATTCAGAAAACTTTATCCACATGTATATTTCCCAGACCTTCTTGTCACCAACTTTCCAATCATGATCCTTCCAGAATTTTGACCATCAAGTCAAAACCATTGACCACAGACCATAAATCAGCAAACCATCACACATCTGGCCATTTCTCCTTCCAAGAAAAGTGAACAGTCAGGTATACTGCTCAACATTCTGCTCATTGGAAGGATTACCCATCATCACTGTCTTTCAGGAGGTCCCAGAAAGGCACCATAATGCTCCTGCTGTATACTTCCAAGTACTATCTGTATATGATGCAGAATCATGTACAAATCATGCAAGAATTGTCTCCTCCTCATTCAACTGATCATTGGAACTTTCATGAGGCCACAGTGCAGACTGAGAGAGGGACGATGATGTGGCAGGAGTGGAGACCATGGTCATTGGGACCATCTCCTTATGCTATTATTTGTGCCTTAAGATCCTGATCAATATACCATGTCAGTTTAGTGATGGAGTGCTGCTGCACACGTCCAACTTTATGACTCTGTATGTTAGACAGCATCCAGTATGTAATGGGAAGCAGTGACTTGGTGATATATGGCTAGGGGTTAAGTTTCTACTAAGGTTTAGTAACAATCCAAAAACTGTTTTTGCAAAAGGAAAGTAGTTATCTACAGAGAATAGAAGGGATTTGTTCCAGAATCCTAAGGGTCTGCACTGTGATTCTGACAAAGACTCCAAACAATATCTCTGCCATTGACACTTCTAGTACCATTGGATCAGTTAGATCATATGGCCACAAGGTAGGATGGTTTGCATGGTAGTCTGAATGTGTGGCATAGCCTTCTCTCACTGTGGGACCCATTCAAAACTAGCAGCTTAAAAGTCACTTGGCAAATAGGTCAAATATACTGCCTCAAAAATCCAAAGAGATCCACCAGGCGTAGTTCCTGTTGTTTACTTGTTGATAGGTTAAATGCCATAACATATCCTCTTTAGAAGGAATATCTTGACATTCCCCAAACCACTGGACCTCTAGAAAACTCATTGAGATAGAAGGTACCTGAATTTTTATTGGGTTAATGTTCCAATCTGTAGCATACAAATATCTTATCGATAAGTCTGGAGTCTTCCTTACTAGATCTAATTAGCATAGTGTCATTAATATAATGTACCAGTGCCATGACATCTTGTAGAAAGGGAAGGCAATCAAGGTCCCTGTGCTAAATGACAACATAGTGCTGTAGAGTTGATAGAGAAGTCCTTGTGTGGCACTGTGGGTTAATGTGCTAGAATGAAAAGTCAGTTTGAACTGCAAGGTTGGCAGTTCAAGCTTACCAGTTGCTCCTTGGAAACCCTATACAGGGTCACTGTGGGTCATAAGCAACTCAATGGCACTTAACAACAACACGAAGTGATAGACCTCTGAGGTAGGGCAGTGCAGTTCTATTACTGGCCTTGTTATACAAAAGCAAACTAGTTCTGGTGATTCTTTGAAACAAGAATTGAGAAAGAAGGAATTGTCCAGATCAATAGCTTAATATCAGATACCAAAAGATGTGTTAATTTTCTCTAGAAATAAAAGCACAACTGGAATAGCAACTGCAAGTGGAGTCACTACCTGGTTAAATTTATTATAATCTACAGTCATTCTCCATAAACCTGGTTAGTTGCACAGAACAAATAAGCAACCTAAATGGGGATGTGGTAGGAATTGTCACACTTGCAACCTTCAGATCCTTGATGATGGTACTAATTACTGCACTCCCTCCAGGAATGTGATACTGCTTTTGGTTGACTATTTTCCAAGGTAGCAGCAGTTCTAATGACTTCCACTTGACTTTTCATGCCAGTTGCTGAGTATGTTTATTCCAAGTATATATTCAATAACTGAGGAGAGCATCTAGAGGACAAGTTCAAAGGCCCCATGGACCACTGTGAAATAGATCTTAGGTAAGATTCCATTAGTAATGATTATCATATGTCCCTACTCTGACTGGGCTTATCCTGTTTGGAGTACTTGGAGATTCCTGGATTTAGGGATTTATGTCCTTCTGTAGACTAGGGAGCTTTTCTGTCATTATTCCTTCAAATATTTTCTTTCTCGTATCTTTCTGGAAGTCCAATGAGTCATGTAATAGATCTCTTGTTATTGTCACATAAATCCATGAAACTGTGCTCAGCTTTCTCTTTGGCATCTATAATTTTAACTATCTTTTCCTCTAATTTGCTGATTTTTTCTTTTACCTGCCTAAATCTTGCAATATCTCTTTTTGTAGCTCATCATTTTGTTCTTGCATTGTTTTAGTTATGTCTTTTAGCTCTTTCTTTGTTTCACCTTAGTTCTTTAATTATGTTTAAAGTTGTATTATATTTTTCCTTTTAAAAACCATTTATTTGGTCAGCTCTGGTGTGGCACTTGGGTTAATGTGCGAGACTGCATGGTTGGTTTGAATCATAATGTCAGTGGTTCAAGCTCACCAGCTGCTCTGAGGAAACCCTATACAGAGTCATTATGAGTTGGAACCAACTCAACCTCGCTTAGCAACAACAACAAACAAATGTACTTCTACTCCTGTTGTCATGTTCATTTGGATGGGCCATTTTCTTCTTTTCTTTGTGTGTCTTGTGATTTTTGTTGTTGTTGTTGGGGCATTGGACTTTCAAGGGTGTTAACTTTCTCAGTTTTCCCCAGTATTTGATAATTTTGCATGCACTACTGCAAGAACACATTATAATGAAATGTGCAAAGATCTGGAGTTCGAAAACCAAAATGAAAGAACACATTCAGCATTTCTCAAGCGGAAAGAACTGAAGAAAACATCCAAGCCGTGACTTGTAGTACTAAAGTATTCTATGGGCAAAATATCGAATGACACTGAAAAAATAAAAAGAAGATGGGAGTCTAATTCTAGCAACCTGCCATGACAGCAGCAGCTTGATGGGCATCTATCTAGCTGGAGCAGCGGCTCAGAGCAGTGGCCATTCAAATAGAGGTTGTAGAGCACCTGGAGGTGTTTACAGTTAAAAAAATGATACCTCACATTCAACATTTGGAAGGAGTACATAATAAAAAGTTATTTCTTGATGACAAAAAGAAAAAAAGGCTAGTGACAGTTTTTCGTGACAGACAAGTTAATTTAAATTATGTTGCCAAACAATTGGGAGTGGAAATCTGAAGTTTGTTAATGAAACAGTCTTGCTGGGAAAATTCAAAGTCAAATAATACTGTGACACACCTCTAGCACTCTTCTGTGGTGTGGAGATGTGAAATTTGTTCTCGATTCTACTTTTCTGGAAGGTGGACGTAAAAAGGTGTATCTCCATCCAGTGATCAATGCTGCAACCCAATGATTGAGCCCTTTGTGAAGAAGACAGGATATGATCCCATAATACTAAATTCTGACAAAAACTGAGCTAATTTTTACAATAAACTGACTTCTGAAAGCTGTTCTTATTTGTAATTTACATAAAGTATTAAAATGATGATGGTATTTACCTTCAGTTTGGTGACTGCCTAAATCATTTTAGGAGGACTATTTTATCTTCATGGAGTTGTTTTTGAAAATATGTATTTTGGCAGCTTTTGATTATCTAGAGGAATTTCTTTAACAATTAAGATGATGTCTAAGACGTCTTGTATCTTTTGTTTGTTTGTTTCTAATCCTGCATCTCTTTTAGGATGCTTTCTGTACTCGAAAAACATTGTGAAACTGTATGTATAAAATTATACACATGGCAGAGCTCCTAGATAGAAAAAAAACAAAGGGAATATAGGAATATATTAAATTGTTAATAGTCATTAATTTGGGGAATGGGGATTAAGGAGGATTTTTACTTTTGTGATAAAATTTTTAAAGAAATATTTTGGAAATGCCATACGAAGGCTAAAGTAAGACCTCCCCAGAAATTTTTTTTTAATTTAATTTTTTTTTTCAAAGGCAAGGGCAAAAGCTTTCCATTATTTAGTGTTTCTTTTGAAGTCAGTGATTTTTCTCAGTGAAAAGTAAGTTGATTAACCTGGTACTTGGTTACACATTAAGCTGTTAACTACAAAGTCAGCAGTTTGAAACCACAAGCCACTCCTCAGAAAGATGAGGTTTTCTGTTCCCATAAAGATTGATAGTCTTAGAAATTGCATATAGGGTTGCTGAATCAGAAATGACTCAACGGCATGTAGCAGCAGCAAACTATATGTGGTGTGGAACTGTAGGATAAAGTACTGGATTGCTAAGCCCAACATCAGTTGTTCTAACTCATCAGCCACTCCTTGAAAGCCCTATGCAAGATCTCTAAGAGTCATAACCAAATTGATGACACTTAATAGATGATATATCTTTTGAAATTTTTAATTTAGAAAAAATACTAAAGCTAAAGATTAAAAATGTAACTGTTATAATGTTTACACAATTATAATAACAAAACTTAGCAGCAGAATATACACTTGTTGTTAAGTACCGTGGAGTCGATTCTGACTCATAGTGACCCTGCATAGGGTTTCTGAGGCTGCAAATCTTTATGGGAGCAGAACACCTCATCTTTCTCCTGTGGAACTGCTGGAAGTTTCGAACTGCTGATCTTGAGGTTGGCAGCCCGACTTGTAACCACTATGCTGCCAGAACTCCTTTAGAATATACACTATTCCATTGAAAATTATTTTTATCTCAATTCAGAGATTAGAAATGTAAACATACAACGTAAGTGTCTTCTCTCAACTATATTATCTTTTTGCTGATCCCCAGCATAGTGGTTACGAATCGGGCTGTTAACCTCAAGGTCAACAGTTCAATACTACCAGCTGTTCCGCAGGAGAAAGATGAGGCTTTCTACTCACGTAAAGATTTGCAACCTTGGAAACCCTGTGTAGGGTCACTATGAGTCAGAACCTACTCCATGTTGCTTAACAACAACAACAACTTCAAGTATTGCAACAGTATTAAAAAATGAAGGTTTAATTGTCCTTCAAGAACTCTTTCAAAAAGACAATCAGAAATTTTGACATATTTTTTCTACCCAGTTAGATTCAAACACAATACTGTCTTCATTAAGGATCTGACCTAAGTGAGACTGAAAAACTTCATGTCTATGAAAATTTTTATGATTTCCACCATCAAATGGAATCTTTTTTTAAGGAAAGCACATTTTCTTAAGTTAGGTCACTCTAAAAATAATTTCCATGCAGTAGAGATAGTACCAATTTGTGTTATAAAAGCAAAAATAACTTATTTCATGATACATATCAGAAACCATATACAATTTTTTTCTTTAAAATTGAGTTTAAAAAGATGTTAAGTGCAATCAGGTCGGTTCTGACTCATGGCAACTTCACATGGGGTTCTGAGAACTGGTGAATTTGAACTTCCTACCTATGAGGAGATCTGGTAGCATACTGGTTACAAATCGGGCTGCAAACCTCAGGGTCAGCAGTTCGAAACTACCAGCTGTTCCGTGGGAGAAAGATGAGACTTTCTGCTCCAGTAAAGATTTACAACCTTGGAAACCCTGTACAGGGTCGCTATGAGTCAGAACCGACTGCCCAGCACATAAAAACAACAACAACAACTATGAATTAGCAAATATTTTCTGTAAGTGGTCATTTTATTGAAAGTGCCATGGGCTGCCAAAAGAACAAACAGATCTGTGTTGGAAGAAGTGCAGCCAGAGAGCTCCTTGGAGGCCAGGATGGCCAAACTTCATCCCTCATACTTTGGAACTATTGTCAGGAGGGATGAGTCACTGGAAAAGGATATCATGTTTGGTAGGATGGAGGGTCAGAGAAAAAGAGGAAGATCCCCCAGCGAGATGGATTGGCAAAGTGGCAGCATCAATGGGCTCAAGCATGGCAATGATAGTGAGGTTGGCCCAGGATCGGGCAGTATTTTGTTCTGCTGTGCATAATTCACTATGAGTTGGTACCGACTTGATGGCACCTAACAACAACATATGGATTTAAATTGTATGCTATTATCATTTAATTTGTTTCTCAAATATTTTCTTCCTTGGCCATTAGAAGCTTCATTAAAGTGGCTCTTCTTTGATTTTGTTTAAGGTTTTAGACAAGCTCCCAGTTTTTAAAGCACTTTCCATCTATTTGCATTGCATTCTATATAGTCTAATTTTCTACCTTTCCTGCCGTAACTCTCCAGTAAACCACTTCTCTAGGAAGCCATATAAGAGATCAAATAAAAGTCACATTTACTAATTTGAAAAATAGATTGAAAGAATAAATATGTGCTCATATAACTGCTGAAGTCCTGGTGTGGTACAGGGAATGAAGTACTGAACCACAAGGTCGGTTTGAACCATGAGGTTGGTGGTTCAAACTCACCAGCCACTCCTTGGAAGCCCTACACAGGGTTGCTATGAATCAGAACCAACTCACCAGCACTAACAATAACAACAACATGTAACTGCTGAGTATGAGCACACAGATCATGGTGAGTTAAATTATTTTTTTTCCTTAGATGTTTTTGATTCCCCATATTATCATGATCACAAATTGTCAGAAAAATTTACTTGTTTTGTAGTACGTCTGTCCACTTCTATTGATACAAAAATTAATTAGCTTTCCAAGGTCCGCATACACAGAGATAATATGTACTTTTCTATGTGTGGCAGTTTATTACTTAATGGAATAAAGGCTTCAAATAATCTAAATATTCATTTCCATAAATAGCCTACTTAGATTTTATTTTCATGATAGCATGGGACTATTTCCCAGTGGATCTGAAACCTTCCTATTCTCTAAGTCAGACACAAAAGTAGCTGATTTGGAATTAGGATAGAACTGATTCTTCTGCTTGAGGTAGGAGAGGGTTGCTTATGACTGCACTTAACAAGACATTCTTAGTTCTCTTAGTGATTTGTTTGTCTATTTTCATCTTTGCTTATTGTAATCCTGTACATAGATTACTTTAATGAACTTTTGACTACTTTAAACAAAGCTGAGAGTTTTCAAAACCTAATATTTCATATACATATTTTTCCAGGGAGAAATGTTATACTGTACTCACATAATGGCACCTTGAAGTGAATATAATTAATAAAATTTAAAATGAAGATAAGAAATAAAAGTCTGTTTAAAAGCATTGTTACTACAACCCACTCTTATGAGTTCTATTTTCTTAGATGTCCTTCTAAATGTGACTTTACACAATGCTCCATAATTTTGCAAATATTTCTGAAAGCCTAAGATATACCAAAGGAGACAGGGGCTAAACATAAGAGCTATATAAGAGATTCTGGAAACATTTGTATCTTGTGAGAATTGATCCATAATTAAAGTCATTCAAAGATGTTTGAGAAAGTTCTTCCATGTCCTTTTAACCACAAATAAAAATTTTATGATTTTTGTGATAGCTTTAATTTTAAAGCTTTGTAAGAAAATATATTTTTATTGAATACATCTGAACTGGAACAAATTTTTATTATTTGATTCGACATATACACCATTTTATGTTTGTAAAACACAAAGATTTTTAAATACAGTCAGCTAATTTTTAAATCAGGAACTAGCACTATATTTTAAAGGATTATTATCATCTTTGTTTTGCTAAAAAGAAGTATGTCTGACTTAAACTTTGTGTCGTATATAAAAATTAACATTTTTGTTGATCTTATACTTAGTAGATAATATCACTCACTAATATAAAAATGGTCTTTTTGCTACCTGAACCCTCATTCATTTATTCACTCATTAAAATATTTCTATTTTGTGGGAAACACGATTTTGGTTTTGTGGAAGACATTTATATTTTAAATGGAAATTTCCTAATGTTAGTGCTGCTCAACGATTCAATTGTTTGATTGTTTTATCATAGAATTTTAAGTGTTAAGTTCTAGAATCTCAAATTAGCAGAAGATAAAAATTGATGCCTTCAAATAATCTGCCAAAATCTAAATAGTTATTATCAAGTAGAAATAAGCAAACAAACAAAATCATTATGATTGATCAAGTCCTCAAGACTTATATTTACTTTTGGTGATAATAGTTTATTGAACTGTTTCTTCATAGTTGAAATAGGGTCCTGACATTTATCTGAATATAAAGTCTTTTGGCAAAATTCAGTTTGTTCCTAAATTTTCATTTTCCACACTCATCTAATAAATGTTACAAGATATGGATTAACCCCACTATTCTAAAGTAGAGCAATTCTATGAAACCTTTTGTAAGCCTGTTGTTGCTGTTAAGTGCTGTCGAGTCTGTTCAGACTCACAGCGACCCTATACAGAGTTTCCAAGGAGTGACTAGTGAGTTTGAACTGCCAATCTTGAGGTCCAAACCAACTTTGTGGTCCAGTGCTTTATCCTACAG
>NW_006408656.1:397270-399034 GCF_000296735.1 Chrysochloris asiatica
AAGGGGGTGATAAAGGCATGAAGTGACTAGCTTACAAGGTTTCAAGAGGGAGATTAGTTTAAGAGTGTAGGGGGGAAGATAGCATCCCCACTGAATAGTTTTCATGTTGTCTACATGGATCTGGTAAAAAGAGATGGGGATAGGATTCTTATGATTCAATAGTGAGTAATTTTTATCATGACTAATTGTGACTGTCACAATTGTAAAGGTAGAAGTTTTGTAACAAAAATGGGGGAGTTGTTAATCTTATAGTCTAGAAACAGAGGATCCTAGGACCACCAAGGGAAAAGAGCACAAGTGGAAAGCGGGACCTTATCCAGAGAAGCAGTGACACCAGAAATGGAGGCAGAGATGGGGACATGGAGAGAGGGAGCAGCTGAAGACTCTAGATTCATGGAAAGAGAGGGACTAAGAACTGGCAACCAGGACACAGACTTGCAGAATGTGTCCTTTGGTGGTTTAAATTATTATATATGCTTGAGTTTTTTTAAAAACAAAAACAAAAACAAAGTAGTATAAAGCAAACATTCAAAAAGTAGGGGATACCTGTAAAAGAGTTGAAAATTCTTAGTCATAATTTAAATGAACATAATTTACATTAGATTTACTGTAAATAGGTTTACATTATTAATTCAATAAAATAAACCATCCTTTGACAAAATGGAATTTAGGAATATTTGTTAACAATAACAATGCTGTGATAGCCACAAAGTACATTGTAACTTTCCATTGCATTATTAGTACATTTGAATTTTACAGATAATTTTTGAAGTACTTAACAAAAGACACAAGTTTGGTAAAAATGCAAATTGGCTTATGTTATAATATTAAGACCATTGAATTTTCTCAGATATAATTTTTCAAAAGAATCAGTCTTTCTAACTTAGCAAAAGCTGATATTTTGTTCATTATCATAACATCCCAAAATTTTTATTTTCATAATATATGTGATAAGATAGATAATTTATTGCATATCATAATCTGATCATTTACTAATATGTATAGTGAAACATTTAATTATAAAATGAAAAGAACCTTTACTTTTGTTGGATAAAAGCTTCTCTTAATATTTATTCATATCTGATTATGGAGAATGTTAAGAAAAAAATCCTGAAGAATTATATGCATAAATTTAATTGGAGCTTCTCATTTGAATGGTAACTCTCTAGCCTTTAAAAAGATAGGGTTAATAATTTAAAGAGAATCAAAATAAATTTTTCATTAAAATTTTGACAAAATTTACATAGTACCCTGGTCTCTCTATATAAAAATAAAAGAAAAGGGATTCTACTTTTGTAGACAGTTCATTCATTTTAATACTTGACAGATAAGGATTATACACTTGAAATTATTAGAGAATAATTGAATTAATTTTATAACCTAATGTTGTTTAATAGTAAATAGTGGTGGTGGTGGTGGCTATGTGCTGTGGACTTGGTTCCGACTCATAGTGACCCTGTATAGGGTTTCTTAGGCTATAAATCTTTACGGGAGCAGAAAGCCCCACCTTTCTCCTGTGGAACAGCTGGTGGTTTCGAACTGCTGACCTTGAGTTTAGCAGCCTGACTCATAATCACTAGTCTACCAGAGAAAACTAAATATTATTCACTGGAATGATTAGAAAAAAAAATGTTCAGATAACTGAATTTGAACTGATGTTTTATAAAAACTTCTATGTGTTGATGGTTCGATGCTGTTTGTAACAAAAAAGCACAGTGAGCTCATTTTTAATATTTTGATGAGCACTAGTTAATCTATGAAAAG
>NW_006408656.1:399420-405172 GCF_000296735.1 Chrysochloris asiatica
TGTGAGAGAAAGTTCAAGAAGAAAAATATAAGCAAGTAGAGAAGAGGTTTGTAATAAATCACAGTACAATTTGAAAGAAATCATTGAAAATGTGCCTAAGAAGCAGAGACCCTATTGTATATGAACTAATGTAAGAAAATATGTTAGCTGTTTATTTCATTTCATGTATTTTTAAATCTTATTTATTGTTTTATTATTCAGATGCAGGATACTTTCAAAATAAATCATTAAGAAAGATATAGGGTTGAAAGAAAGAAAGATACAGGGTTAGAAAAATTACTTCTAATTAGTTTTAATCTACTCTTGTATTATGTTATAAAGAAAACATTTAGTTTTATTCAAATTTTTTTAATGATTGTTCTCTCGTTTAACCCATCTGAAGTCAATGATGAGAAACCAAACACCAGTGATGGAGTTCATTCTTGTTGGATTGACAGATGACGCTGAGCTTCAAGCTGTGCTTTTCTTTTTTCTGTTACTAACTTATGTCTTCAGTATTATGGGGAATTTGACCATCATCATTCTGACACTGCTAGATTATCGCCTCCAGAGTCCTATGTATTTCTTCCTCCGGAATTTCTCCTTTCTGGAAATTTCCTTTACTTCTGTCTTTGTTCCCAAAATGCTAGTCAATATTGAGACTGGAGACAAGACTATTTCCTTTGCCGGTTGTTTCACTCAGTATTTTTTTGCCATCCTTCTTGGAGCAACTGAATTTTACCTTTTAGCTGCCATGTCCTATGATCGCTACGTTGCCATCTGCAGACCCCTGCATTACACAACCGTGATGAATAGGAGACTGTGCATTCAACTTGTCCTATGTTGCTGGTTCTCCGGATTTTTAGTTGTCGTTGGGCCACATATAATGACTCTCCAGCTGCCATTCTGCGCATCCAATATCATCAACCATTACTGCTGTGATTACACTGTCTTGTTGCATTTGTCCTGTTCAGACACACATATCATTGAAATGGTTGAATTCCTTCTGGCTGGGGTGACACTCATTTTCACATTAGTGTTGGTGATTCTTTCCTATACATACATTATCAGGACGATTCTGAGAATCCCCTCTGCTCAACAAAGGAAAAAAGCTTTTTCTACTTGTTCCTCTCACATGATTGTAGTCTCACTTTCCTATGGAAGCTGCATCTTTATGTATATAAATCCTTCTCCTAAGAATGCAGCCACATTTAATAAGGGAGTAGCTGTGCTCAATACTTCAGTAGCTCCTCTGTTAAACCCATTCATCTATACCCTAAGGAACAAGCAAGTGAAAATAGCCTTCAAAGATATGGTCAACAAGTTACAATTTTATTTTTCAAGAAAGTGAAACGCTGTAAGGTCCGTCATTAAAACAAATAATAAAGAAATGTTTGAAAGACTATATAGGTGTACCTTATAGTAATTTAACATTTTTTCTACCTCATCTCATTCATTAATGCTCCTGATTGAACAGTGAAATATAGAATTAAACTGATATTTATCATCATCTTTAGTTTCCTTAAAATTTTGCAGATTTTGTACATTTGTGTGTGTCCTCTGACATTTTAATTTTGTTTTTCTTTATTTGTACTCAACTTTTAAGAAAAGGTGGAGGGAAGAATCAGAATTGGACATTTGACTTCTAAGAGTTTGTTTTTTGCAATTTAACTTTTAACATAGTATCTATTATAACTGTAGTCACCAGTCTCTATATTTGTAACTGAATTAGTAAATTCACATCCTGAAGAAATTTATTTTAGATTTATGATAATATCTTATATATTAGTAATTGGACATAAAATGTAAATTTATACTTTTCACAGTAATCACTCAATGAGAATTTAAGCATAGTTAAGTAAAGTCCTGGTGTGGCACTGTAGGATAAGCACTAGACTGTTAACCACAAAGTCAGTAGTTCAAAGCCACCACTCACTCCTCAGAAACCCTTTAAAGGGTCGCTGTGAGTTGAAACTGACTTCATGGCTGTTAACAACAAGTGTTTGAAGGGAAAATTACTGAAGAAGAGAAAATCATTGTGTGCTTGTTTTAATACAGATGGGAAAATGTTAAATGATGATTTACATATAGAGTAAACTCTTTGAGAAATTATGTGAAAAGGTAAAGACATGATTTAAATCTAATCTAATTACAAGTATGTCATGGCAGCTAATTTTGTAGAATTTAGTGTTTTGCCTAATCACTGATCCAACAAACATTTAAATTTAATAAAATATGAAATAGTCTTATCATTGGTGTTAATGATTTTATGGGCTAAATTATAATCCTTCTCAGTTTTTGTTTTTTGTTTTTCCTTTCACATAAAAGTTAAATCATTATAATCTGATTTCCTGAGTCGGGGTGTCCATCACAGGTAAAAGCTAAGATTTCAGAACCTTACTATATATATGTTCACTTCATAGAACGCCTGGGCTAGATTCATAGCATGGACAATTTAAAAATTCCATAGAATTTTAAAGAATAAAACTGGGTATAAAAGATGTCAAGAAACTATTACTGTGGTATGCTGTCTATTAATATCTAATTTTTACTCTTAAATACTGTATTCATCTGTGAACAATAATACCTAATCAACTAGGTAGCAGAGATAATATTAGTATCTTGGGAAACCTAATAGAGGAGAAATTCTTGAAAATATAATCAGTTCCTCTATACCTAGCCAAGGAACCATGGAGGTGCAGTAGTTAAAGTGTCTTGCTGCTAACTAAAATGTCAGTAGTCCAAACTCACCAGCAGAAAAAAGATGTGACGATGAACTCCCATAACGGCAGTTCTACTCTGTTCTACAGGACATCAGAATCAGCTCTTTGGCAATGGTAAGTACCTAGCCATGTTGTGTTTGTTATGTGCCGTGGAGTTGGTTCCGACTCATAGCGATCCTGTACAGGGTTTCTGAGGCTGTAAATCTTTACGGGAGCAGAAAGCCTCATCTTTCTCCCGCAGAACAGCTGGTAATTTCGATCCGCTGACCTTGTGGCTCGCTGCCCGATACGTAACCACTACGCTACGAGAGCTCCTTAAGTACCTAGCCATAGCTGCCTCAAAAAGTGATCTAAACATTTTAATAGCCAGTTCAGTGTAGTCTATAGAAACAACCCAGACGTTTATCTAGAAGAAAACTGACAGTTAATTTAACAATCACAGAAAATAAATCAGTGTAGCATTCTATCAGCCTGAGCTCTTGGAGCCCACAAAAGAGTAACAAATAATATTTAAAGTGATATATATCTTGATATATATATTTTTTGATATATATCAAAATATTTATTTCGACATCCACTTTATCCAGTAAAATCTAATATAGAAACGTTTATTAGGGTTTTAATGTTAATACTCTATTTTGGATTTTTATAAAGCAGCAATCACTATAAAGTATATTGTTGTCATTAAGTGCCATCGACCGTCGAGTCGGTTCCACCTCACAGCGACCCAGTATAGGGTTTCCGAAGAGCAGATGGTGGGTTTGAATGGCTGACCTTGTGGTTAGCAGTCCAGTGCTTATCTTATATAGCATCATATATAATCTGTTATTCAGAGAGTTAAATAACTGATATACTCCATTATCAGAATATGTTGGAGTTAATGCTAACATTTTCTACTCCAGAATTTCTCTCAAGGTCTCTTAATTTTGATAATATTTCTGTATCTCTGGCTTAATAGTGGTTTCTGCTAGTGCTCTGCTGTTCCACTGCAATCTTATAAGTCTCTATCCTTGTATTCCATTATTTCTGAAATGGTTTGCTGTTGTACTAAGCAAGTGACTATTCTAAATCAATCAGGTATCGAGGCTGTAAATTGGTCAGTGTTAAAAGGGAGTGTGTGTTAATTTCCAATGCTGTGCGTTAATTTTCAATGCTATGTATAACTTTGGTCCCAATATATTATTCTGTCATGATGATATTTTTAAATGGCTTTCAGTAGGAAATTTTATCAAAGAATCTTTTATATTTTAGTTTCATCTTTATGTATCTTCTTAGGAATAATATTTTCCAAATAAAGTTTCTTCAATTAAATTATTTCAGTGCAGATGTAGATAAACAATTAAACGTTCAGTTTGTTTGTTGTTTTCTTCTTTAGCAGGTAGTATCAATTTTTCTTGTAAATGAAAGGTATACATTTTCAGAACTTCCAAAATCTCAATCTCCCTTCTTATGCCTGAATTGAAAATCAATAAGTTCCCCAATGTAATTGTTGTTTTAAATGAGAGGTTGCTCATTTTGAGTTAACAGTTACACAGTTTAACCCTAGACTACCTTCAGAATGTCTGGTCCTAAAATGTTTTCTCCATCTACCCTAGCAAAGGGACCATATTATGCATTCATTTCTAAATCACATTCAGTTTACATCAGTTTAGGTGTTAGTGCTCATTGTAAATATGTATGTAGAGTGATTCATTCATTTCCTGAAACTTCCTGAGGAAATTACCAAATTTATATGCCCAGTTTGGGCATGGAGGAGGATTGCATTTCTTAAATGATACTCTCTTCATGCAGTGCACAATAATTATGTCTGTGGGATTGTTTTGGGAAATTGCATCATCAGCATGAATCAAATATTAAATTCCAGACTGAAAAGAAGAAAAGGTTGCATCTCAGTCAGTTTCTGTTGGAGAGAAAGAAAAACTTAATAAATTGTTGGAAACACCATCATCCATGTTTTTACTGTAAGATGTCTTAAAAACTCATTTTACTCTAACATTATTTTATAAAGTCCTGGTGTAGTACTATAGAATAAGCACTGAACTGCTAACCATAAGGTCATCAATTCAAACTCACCAGCCACTCTTTAGAAACCCTATACTGGGTCACTGTGAGTTAGAACTGAATCAAGGGTACTTGATAATAGCTTCAGGTTAAAATGTGTGCTTAATTAGTATCATAAATATCCAGTATAGTGACTTTATAAAACTGAGAAAACTTTCTATGTTGTCAAATTTTTTCATTTATATAAATTTTTAATCAGAAGCAATAATTAATATTTGGCAGAATTTTAAATTTTGTTGAATCCTATATTTCTTTCTTACATAATGATATTTGCATTCCACAAAATATTTATTTCAGTATTCAGCCATTTGTAATTTAATAAAAATGCAGTGTAAATAAAACTGGATGGGTCTTACTGGCATTATAGTTACAAGTCTATGGCCATCTTTGTTGTTTTTGTTGTTAGGTGCCATCGAGTCAGTACCAACCCATAGCGACCTTATGCACAGCAGAACGAAACACTGCCTGATCCTGGACCAACCTCACTACTGTTGCCACGCTTGAGTCCATCTATGCTGCCACTTGGTCAATCCATCTCACTGGGGGTCTTCATCATTTTCTCTGACCCTCCACCTTACCAAACATGATATCACTCTCCAGCGATTGGTCCCTCCTGACAATATGTCCAAATGCTCTAAGGAGCATTCTGGCTGCACTTCTTCCAAAACAGATCTAATGGTTCCTTTGGCGGCTCAATATTCTTCTCCAGCACCATAACTAAAAGGCATCAATTCTTCTATGGTCTTCCTTATTCACTGTCCAGCTTTCATGCTTATGAGGTTATTGAAAATATCATGTCTTGGGCCAGGCGCACCTTAGTCCTCAAGCTGACATCTTTGCTCTTCAACACTTTAAAAAGGTCTTGTGCAGCAGATATGCCTAATGCAATACGTTGTTTGATTTCTTGACTGCTGAGTCCATGAGTGTTAATAGTTGATCCAAGGAGAATGAAGTTCTTGACAACTTCAATCTTTTCTCCGCTGATAAGA
>NW_006408656.1:406251-408103 GCF_000296735.1 Chrysochloris asiatica
TAATATTTGACTTTATCTTCTCAAGCTGATCTTTGAAATTTTCTGTTCAGCTCTTGTACCTCCTCAATTCTTCCATTTGCTTTAGCATCTCAACACTGGAGAGCAAGTTTCAGTGTCTCTTCTAACATCCATTTTGACCTTTCCCTGCTTTCTCGTCTTCTCAATGATTTTTTGCTTTCTTCATATATGATGCCCCTGATGTCATCCCACAACTCTTCTGGTTTTCAGTCTTCAATGTTCAATATATCAAATCTGTTTTTCAGATGATCTCTAAATTCAGGTGGGATATAGTCAAGGTTGTATTTCGGCTCTTCTGGACTTGTTTTCATTTTCTTCAGCTTCAGTTTGAATTTGCATATGAGTAATTGATGGTCTGTTCCACAATCTGCCCCTGGCCTTGTTTTCACTGATGATATGGAGCTTTTCCATCGTCTTTTTCTGCAGATGTAGTCAATTTGATTTCTGTGTATTCCATCTGATGAGGTCCATGTGTATAGTCATCTCTTATGCTGTCTAAAGACGGTATTGGAAATGAACAAATCATTGGTTTTGCAGAAATCTATTATGCATTCTCCAGCGTCATTTCTATCATATTTTCCAACTACTGATCCTTCCTCTTTGCTCCCAACCTTTGCATTCCAATCACCAGTAATGATCAATACATCCTGATTGCATATTTGATCGATTTCAGATTGAAGAAGTTGGTAGAATTCTTCTATTTCACCCTCACTGGCTTTAGTGGTTGGCACGTAAATTTGAATAATAGTGGTACTAACTGGGCTTCCCTGGAGGTGCATGGATATTATCCTATCACAGACAGCATTGTACCTCATGACTGATCTGAGTTTGCTCTTTTGACAATGAATGCATCACCATTCCTCTTCAATTTGTCATTCCCAGAATAGTGTGGCTGTCCTATTCAAAATGGCCAATACCAGTCCATTTCAGCTCACTAATGCCTAAGATATCAATATTTATGCATTCCATTTCATTTTTTACTACCTCCAATTTCCCCAGATTCATACTTCGTACATGGCCTCTTTAGGCTAGATCAAAAATGTTGTTTGAATTAGTCTTATATAACCAAAATGTTTCTTATCCAATTGCAACTGTCCATTGGATTCTTAGTATGGCACTGTAGGATACTCATTGGACTGCTAATCACAAGGTCAATCAATGGTTCAAACTTGCTAGATGATCCTTAGAAATCCTATACAGGGTCACTATGAGTCAGAACCAATTTAACAGCAGTTAAAAACAATAGCATTTCCAGTTTCAGCATTTTATATCAATGTAAAACATCAAATTATACAACTTGCAGCAGGAACATTCTTAGTAGACTTTGGGTGAGTTAATCTGCTCTTTGTTACCAGTTGCTTATTGGACATTCAATCTTCTTTTGAGGAATATCTGTATCTGCAGCACCCAGTTATTAACACTTAAACATGTCTCAGTGGATCCAAGAGGAGTGCATCAGTAGCTTAAATTTATATTAAAATCTTTAAAATCCGTGTGCCAATTGGGTGGTGAACAGAAAAATGAAGTGATCAACAGAGACCAATCAATAAAGGATCATTGTAGTATGTCTCAATTCACAATATTGTATTAATTTTTTAATGTTTAAAACTATCACACATAAAACAGCAGCTTTACAAAATCTGATAACTGATCTGAGATTTGAAACATCATACACAGAAATTGAGATGACATTTAGAATTTTGAGTCAAAATGGTTTAATTGCAAGGTTACTATATATGTTGTTGTTATTGTTGTCAGGTGCCATCGAGTCGGAACTGACTCATAGCGACCCCATGCACAGCAGAACGAAACAATGCCCGATCCTGGGCCAACC
>NW_006408656.1:408903-417501 GCF_000296735.1 Chrysochloris asiatica
TTATAATATTTGTAACATAATATTAACACTATCCAGAACACAATACAAAATGACTCAACAGATAAAAGAAAAAGGTGTTCCCTTTTTTAAAGAAAAAGAAAGTCAAAAGTTTCTGAGACAGCCCCAATGTTGGTGTGATGGGCTAAGTATTGGGCTGCTAAATGCAAGTTTGGTGGTTCAACCCCACCAATTGTTCCACAGGAGACAAACGAGGAGTTTGTTTGTTCATGTAAAGATTTACAGTCTCAAAAACCCTAAGGAGGAGTTCTGTCCTGTCCTACAGTTTTACTGTGTGTCAGGATTGACTCAGTGTCAGTGGGTGAGATAACATAACTGTGCTCAATAAGTCAAAAGACAATATACTGTGAATTAATTCTTTAAAAAAAGATTTTCAAAGACAAAATTAACAAAATTGAAAATCTGTAATAAAATACAGTTCCTTAAAAAAAAAAAGAAAGAAAAGACAAACTCATTTAATGGCTCCTTTGCCGTCAGTGGATGATTCTGACTCAAAACAATCTTGTACAGAGTTTCCAATGAGCAACTGATAGGTTTGAACTGCCAATGTTTTGGTTTGCAATCTAGTTCTTATCCTACAGAACTACATCAGGAGTTCTTGGTTGGTAACTTTAGAATTCTAAATGTAATGTCTTTGTTTTTGAGGGATTGATTCAGGGTAGTTCTATAAATCTGTGCTGTTTTTCCATGCTGTCAGCCATGTTATTCTACCAAAGCAGACAGTGCCATAAAAGACAACCACTTATCTGTCAGTTTGTCATAATATAGTGACTTCTGTGTTCTTGTGATCCTGGAAGCTATGCCACCAATATTTGAGATACCAGCAGGGCCAAACCTATCCTATCAATATATGGAGAGGTAAATTAGAAATATACAGAATAGAAGACAGGAAGTATAAGTTAATAAGTTAATGAAAACCCATGCAAAGGGTTTCTACCTAAAAATGAATGGATTAGTTGTCCTATTTTTAACACCTTAAATAAGGATCTGGAGGAGCCTTGGTGGCACAGTGGTTAAATCCTTATTTAAGGTGTTAAAAATAGGACAGCTATTGTAGTGAACAAGGCTACAGCAAAGTCAGGAGAGAAGACAGTTAACTAAATATTTGCATATTCTCTCAAAATTACAGGTTAATATGTTAAAGCCATTCAAGGATATATATGAACAATCAAACCATCACCATTAAATATAAAAATGCTCAATTTCAAATCCACAGTTTGAAGTCCAATTCGTAAACACTATGCTACTGGAGCTCGTTTCTCCTCTCCTAGGATCTATATATTGTCAAAAGTTAGCCAAACAGATGCTACCATGTCATACTTGTATTCAGATTATTATGTTAGTGATGGTTCTTGAATATACTGTTGTCTGAGAGAATAATGAACAAATCAGTCTTAGAAGAAACACAACTAGAATAGTCCTTAGTGACTAGGATAATGAAACTCTTATTTTGAACATGTCATCAGGAGAGATCAATCACTACAACAGAGTTATACTAATCATCATGATAATAACAAGGAACTGGAAAAACTTTCATTCTGTTTTATACAGTCAATAGGACTCAGAGCTGATTAACCCACTGCCACTAAAGTTCAGCAAGGACCTCTGGTAGCGTAGTGGTTACGAATTGGGCTGTGAACTGCAAGGTCAGCCGTTCGAGACTACCAGCTGTTCTGTGGGCAAAAGATGAGGGGTTCTGCTCTTGTAAAGATTTTTAGCCTCAGAAACCCTGTACAGGGTCGCTATGAGTCGGAACTGACTCCACGGCACACAGCTACCAGCCAGCTATGGTACTTTTAATATTCAGCCAACACTACAGTTCTGTAGATTCTGATTCAATGTGCCCTATAGGACAGAGTAGGACAGCTTCATAGGCAATCCAGTGCTGCAAATTCATGGAATTACTCTGTAACCTCTTTCCCTGCTGGTGGGTTAGGATCGCAGACCTTATAGTTAGCAGCCCAATGATTAATGCTTTTCAGTTAGCATCTACCATGGGTAGTTAAACCACAGAGTTTCAAGAAGCCGTTGGTGGGTTTGAACTGCCAACCTTGCTATAAGCAGAGCAGTGCTTATCCTACCGCGCCATACCAGGACTCCATCAATAAGTCTGAGATGAGGGTAATAAAGAACTAACATGTGAATTTTTTTTTTTTCCCCTCATAGGCTCCTGCTCATCTCATTTGATTCTAGCTTGTCCTTACTCTCGCCTTCTTAATTACCCATTTTGTGAATTTCAAACTCGAGCATCATACATAAGGAAACTATCTAACAGAGACTGTTTATCAAGCTCTCAGATGCTAGAAGATCAAACCTTAAATTGTTTACAATTCTACCTATCAATCATCTGTTTTTATTGATATCAAGAGTAGTTTCAGAACAAAATCTTAAGAATAAATTGTGTAAATCGGTTCTGGATTTGATTAAAAGCAAGAGTCCTGCTGTGGCACTGTAGACTAAGCTCAGGACTGCTAACCACAAGGTTGGTGGTTCAGACCTACCAGCTGTTCCTTGAAAACTCTATAGAGGGTGGCTAAGAGTTGGCATCAATTTGATGGCATTTAACATCAGTGTCTGCTTAAGATGGTAAACAAGGCACTGTTTGTCTGTGGCATGCAGTATCAAAAGTGTAAGACTAAGGATGATAAAATGGTTGCTGGCTTAGAACACTTTCTTCCAAATAATGAACATAATAGGATTTATGAGGGATCATAAGGGTGATAGAGAGCATGGAGAAGGAAAATAACCACTCCCTATGTTGTTGATAAGTAGCTCTGGGAGTGTAGTGGTTACGAATCAGGCTGCGAACCACAAGGTCAGCAGTTCGAAACTACCAGCTGCTCCACGGGAGAAAGATGAGGCTTTCTGCTCCCATAAAGATTTATAGCCTCGGAAACCCTGTATAGGGTCGCTATGAGTCGGGACCGACTCATAGCACATAACAACAATAACAATGAACAACAACAACAATGTTGTTGATAGTTGACATGCATTTGCATTTGAGTAGACTTTGCCTCTTGGCAAACCCATGCTTTGAAAGGTAGAACTTCTCCATTGGGCTTTCTTGGCTGTCATACTTAAGGAGGAGAGTGTGGTACCTTTGTAAGAGAAGCAGTGGACTGTGAACCACAAGGTCAGTGGTTCGAGCCCATCAGCCCCTCCACAGGAGAAAGATGATGCTCTTTCTCTCTTCCTTCAAAGATTTACCACCTTGGAAATCCTATAAAAGAACATTATGAGACAGAACAGACTAGGTGAAAGATAACAGCAGCAACAATCTTTAATTAAGGAAGCAGACTGCCAGGCCTTTGCTTCCGTGGTGCTGCTGTTTTTAAAATGTCAATGTTTCAGGTAACAGGCAAGCACAAACCATTTGTCCCACCTAGGGGCTTCCCTAAAGGGATGAGATTTCTGAAGAGTTAACCCACTTTATGTGGTAGAATTAGAATGTAAATTGACCTTTTGGACTTTCAGTTTCCTAGGAGCAAATGGTGAAGTTTGAGCTGCCAAACTTGGGGTTTAAACCAACCCTGCAGAACAGTGCACTAACCCACAGCACTACACCTGGATCCTTAGGGAAGTTAACAGGTAACAATTTAGCATTAGAAATGCTGAGGGAGAAAAGTTCTTTTATCATGACAGCCTCTTCTCTGCCAGCCTCTTTCTGGTCTTTCATGTCTCAGCCATGCAACCCTTTGGCTTCTGCCCAAAGCCCTTTTTGCTCTTCTGAGAATTACCAAAGGGTAATTTGTTTTGTCATAAGCCTTATCCTGAAGTTTTTAGCTTTAGGTCCAGGGATCAGCAAACCTAGCTTCCTAGACAAATGACCAGGAAAAAGAGGCACCTCACTCCCCAAGCAAGCCCTCAACTTATAAACCCTCAGCTTTCTCATTCCAGGGCCAGGAATCCCACCACTTTGTCTTGTGTTCTTGGTGCTACTGCCTCTGCTTTTGCCACTTCTCTGCCACTTCTTTATTGTAACAGCTCTTTGTCTTCTAGAATGAGGCAGTTCAGCATGCAGGGACCTCAGGATCCAAAAGATATTCTCTACTTCTGACTCTTCTTTCTTGGTGGTAGTAAGATCCCCCATCTCTGCTTCTGAGATGGCTCATTTTAAACCTAAGGGAATGACAAAACTGACCAATACCCACATTAGAGTTCTATACACCTATTTGCATGATCCCACTCCACATTAGTTCCACTTGCCTTACTTACATTATTACCAAGCTATCCAATCCTCTTAGTGGGCCATAAACACCTCACATTTGCATAGCCCTGTGCTGTGGGTTAATGTGCTGCACTGCAAGATCAGTTTGAACCACAAGGTCGTCGGTTCAAGCTCACCAGCCACTCCTTGGACAGGGTAGTTATGAGTCAGAACTGACTCCACTACACTCAACAACAATAACAACAACCCAGCATTAAGTACCAGACCATAAGGTCCATCAGAACTGCAAGGTTGGTGATTCAAACCTACCAGCTGGACCTTGGAAACCCTATATAGGGTTATTATGAGTCAATATCGACTCAACAGCACTTAACAATAAGAGCAACCTAGTCATTTGATAGGAATTGCAAAGACAAAAACTAGAAGAATCATATCAAGTAATTCACTGCACTGCAACATGGGTACTGTAATAAAACATGCAAATGGAAGTTAGGAGACACCAGAATGGCTAGAATAATAACCAGGTAATTCACTGTCTAGCTAATTTTTCCTTTAGTCTTATTTGTTGTTGTAAAGTGCTGTCGAGTCAGTTCCAACCCATAGCGACCCTGTATAGGGTTTCCTAGGAGCGACTGGTGAGATTGAACCGCCGACATTACAGTTCAAACGGCTTTGCACAACAGCACGCCACACCAGTACGCCTTAGTCTTATTATTAAATACTTATTAGGAAAATGTAAAATCATGCACTCAGAGAGAAGTATATAACGAATATCCACAAATCAAGTGTTTCCTTTTTTGACTATTCTAAATAGTATATCATTCTTATTTAGTGTAAATTACCCAATATTTTGACCGCACAATTTTTAAAAAGTCCCCGCCATCTTATCATTTCTTTCATAAATACCCCATTACTTAACTCTACCAGATTTGGAATGTAAAAATGGAGCTTTTAACATATTATGATACTTTGCATATTTTAATACTTTAATAATCTAAAAATGCTGCTTTGTAGTTTCTTTATTCAAGTTAGTAATAGTCTAAGATCTACATGTGATACTTGGTAAATATGCATCTTGAGATTTTTTTTTTTTTAATGTAGAATACTGCCCCTAACTGTTTCTCCCTTTTCTTCCCTATGCTTTTTTGTTTAATAAAGTAATTGGACTATTTTAATATAGAATCTGCCCCTCTGGATTGGATAATTTGAATGCTATTTAACATGGTCATTTATACCCCTGAATTATCTGTAAAATGGCAGTTAGATATAGATATTTGATTAGATTCAGGTTCTTTGACGGTGGCAGGAATACATCACAAATCATACTGTATGCTTCCCACTGCGTATCTGGATTCAACACTCTTCATGTTGTTAAAACTGACCTTTTTTTTTTTTGACCTAATTTATCCCACTAAAATTTATCACAAACATTTCACTGAATGGTAGCAATGCATTATTATTGCCTATTGCCCTTATTTTATTAAAGGAGCTGCCATTTTAGCCTTTTAACTTGATCTCTCTCTTACATTTATTAATTGTGATGTTTCTTTAAAGAATTTCCCTTCATCTGTTGTTGAGTCACCCATAAATATTGTCTGTTTTATAAATTTTACTTTTCAACTTTCAGAATAGCAGTTGTCTACCAACCTCCAAAAGTGGACAAATGTAATATTGGAATTATTATAAACCTTTTTTATTTTTCCCTTTTCTGGGAAGTGAAAGTCTGTTGAGTTGATTTCTGTGTCAATGGACATAAGGAGGGTGCAGAACTATACCATGATTCCTTTTTTTGTATGTAGGGTCACTATGAGTCAGCAGTGACTCAAAGGCACCTAACAACAACAATAGCAAAACATGTATCACATCAGTTTCTTTTTCTGTTCAACTTGTACTGCCTTTTTTTTTTTTTTTTTTTTGGCATTTAGTTACATGACTTTTAACTTTTAATATTCTTAGTATTACTCTTTGAGCTACAGTGTACATCTTTAATGCACTGTAATTTAATTTAAATTTATATAACTTAATTCAGGAGTCCTGGTGTGGCACTGTAGGATAAACACTAGACTGCTAACCACCAAGTTGGTAGTTCAAACCTACCAGTGACTCCTTGGAAACCCTATACAAGGTTGTTATGGGTCAGAACTGACTTAACTACACTAAAGAATAAAAACAACTTAATTCTCATAGGTGCAGAAATTGCTCCTAGTTCTATTTCTTCTTCCCTTTTTTTATTGTTTTATATATATTTTGCATACTGACCCCACCCCTCCAGAACGTCTTTTTATTGCCTTTTGCTTGTTTATTTGTGACTTGACTATTGTAGGTCAATGAACACTATTTCCCTATAAGGCACAGTCTCTGAGGGTGGTGGCTGTGTGCCGTGGAGTCATTTCTGACTCATAGCGACCCTGTACAGGATTTCCAAGGCAGTAAATTAGTATGGGAGCAGAACGCCTCATCTTTCTCCCGTGGAACAGCTGGCAGTTTTGAACTGCTGACCTTGATAGTAATCTTAAAAAGACACAATCTTGGGCAGTCACACAAACACCCTGAGTTATAGTATCACTGTGGGTTGAGCTGGGCTTTCTCTGACTGTCTCTTAACCTGATTTCCTAAATAAGAGTCTGAGTGGTCTGCCTGTTTATATCACACCCAATGATTAGCCTCCACTTCAATAACACTTAACAACAGGCAAGACCTTTATTGACTATAATAGTGTTTCTTCAAAACCTAAAAAAAAAAAAAATGCAAGGATAGACTAACTGTACATTTTGTTTAGTTGGTTTTCCTTGTATTTTCATCATGACACTACAAGTCATTCTTTATCATTAATCTACAAGGACTGTTACTGTTGTTGTTAGCACCCTCAAGTCAAGTCAATTCCGACTCATAACAGCCCTGTATTGGGTTTCCAAGGATTGGTTGATAAGTTTGAACCACTGGCCTAGTTGTTTAAACAGGCCTTACAGTCCAATGATTTATCCCATAGCACCATACCAAGACTTCAAGGACTGTTATTGGCATTATTTTATTAAATCCTTAAAAAAGACAATATAGTGATGCCAAGACACACGAAGGTGCCCAAGGAATACTGGGCCTAGAGATGCTGAAGGAGGCAAGGTCCTTTCCCCAGAGAAGGCAGTCTGAATTCAGACTTCTAGCCTCCTGAACTATGAAAGCATTGATGGAACTGCAAGATAAGCAATGGACTGCTAACCACAAGGCTGTCAGTTCAAATCACAAGTTGCTCCTTAAGTGAAATATGAGACTTTCTGCTTCGATAAAGATTAATAACCTCAGAAACCTTATCCAAAGTCACTACTAGTTGAAACCGACTTGATGGCACCTTATAACAACAACAGCATCATAAAAATTAACTCTATATTCTAGTTTGTATTTCATGATAATGAAGTGGAAGAGGTGAACATGTGTGTAAAAAAAATATCATTCCTCTCCTTAAAATCTAAAATGAGCTTTTAGATCTGGTTACTAGGTAGACTCTGTGACTTGACCAGCCTCCTATTCATTTACATAAACCCTCAGGGATAGTCTGGGGATTTTTAAGTAGTAAAAACAGCTCAACTACTCAGGAAATGCTAGTTTTAGAATTCTCTCTCAAGAAGCAGTGGCATTTAAACAAAGTTAAAGTCTTGGCACAAGATATTCTCTGTTATATTTTATGGTTAGCTGATATTTTTCTCCCAAAAAGAGTCTGTGTGACTTCATGGTCACTGTGTCTCCAAATTAGGTTTTCGTTGTTTCGGGGCACATTCCACAACTGTCACTGACCTTTGTGAATTCTCCTATGTACTAGGAAATCTAACTCTCTGGTCATCAGTTTCTCTCCTAAACACTAAATTAAATTGCACAGTAAAACTGACTTAAACAGAATTAAACCAAGTCAGTGTTTCTGCTGGATACAGTTCAGAGCATGGACAATGAATAATGAAGTGGAAAAGTGAACAGAGAGAAGAAGAAAAATAGAGTTGGTAAGAAGGAAAAAAAGTAAAAATTGGAAAAATGATAACACAATAAGGAAAGAAGAAAAGGAAAAAATCTACCATTAAGGCTGAATTTTTCTTCAGATGATCCAGTGACTCCTATTTATCTTTTTGCTTCTTAAATTAACTGATATATAATCTGAGCCCCTGTCTTTCTTTTTTTGTGCCATTAAGTCAATTCTGATTCATAGAAACCCAATATGTAATTTGGTTCTACCTACAAAACTTGTTGTTATTGTTGCTGTTGTCAGGTGCCATCGAGTCAGTACCAACTCATAGTCACCCTATGCACAACAGAACGAAACACTGCCCAGTCCTGGGCCAATCTCACAATTGTTGCCACACTTGAGCCCATTGAAGCTGCCACTTGGCCAATCCATCTTGTTGGGAGGGTCTTCCTCTTTTTCTCTG
>NW_006408656.1:418051-421478 GCF_000296735.1 Chrysochloris asiatica
TCATCTGCATATCGCAGGTTGTTAATGAGTCTTCCTTCAATCGTGATGCCTCGTTTTTCTTCATATAACCCACATTCTCAGATTATTTGCTCACCCTACAGGTTGAATAAGTATGGTGAAAGAATACAGTCCTGCCACACACCTTTCTTTATTTTAAACCATTCAGTGTTCCCATGTTCTATTCGAACAACTGTCTCTTTGTCTATGCACAGATTCCTTATGAACACAAATAAGTATTCAGGAATACTCATACTTTGCAATGTTGTCCATAGCTTTTCATGATCCACATATTTGAAAGCCTTTGCCTACAAGAGTAGAGAGGAGATATTCTATTAAAGTTTTTCTGTAAAGATCAATCACTGGGCAAATGTTTGTATACTTTGCACATAATACCAACTGCCTTAAAATATATGATCAGTTGAAAGCCAAATCACCCTAAATGAAGCTGATTATTAGTGCAAATTTTTATAAGCCCTCATTAAACTTAATGTGCTAAATATCTCTAGGGACAGTATCATCTCTTGAGGACAAGTTTCTTCTTTGATGACTTCATTAACAATTATGTTTCCTGATGACTTCCTTATCAATAAAAACATTTATTAACCAATTTTCTATAGGTGTATTGAGGATAAATTGTTATATGTTTATATGTCAATAAGAATAAAAGAAATATATATGAGATAAGGTCTCTCACTATGGTAGTTTTCTGTGTTACTGAGAAGACATGTATGAATTTAATCACATATAATGTACTATAAGTTTGGTGATATTTAAGTGTAATTCATTTTTACAAATTGGTATAGGAGACAAGGGAGAAGACTTCTCTGGGGTTTGTGTCAGATGAGGAAGATAAGAGATATAGAAGAGGACAGATGTTTAGTTAGGCATTGGAGAAAGATTAGGATGAAGATCAAACCATTTTAAGGAGGATAAATAGTAATATCAAAATAACATAAGAATGAAACTCATAATTTGATTAGAAATTGGTCAGAGAGAATATTACAAGCAAAAACCAGTTTTATCCAGTGATTAGTTAATATTCTGGAGTTAAAGCCTATAATAATTCATGGTGTAATAAAACTATGGGATAAAGCACTGGACAACAAGGCAAATTTAAACCACAAGGTTGGTGGTTAAAATTCACCAACCACTCCCTGGAATCTCTAGACAGGGTCACTATGAGTCATAACCAATTATATGACAATTAACAACAGTCCTGGTATGGCGCTGTAGGACAAGCTTTGGACAGTTAACCAAAAGGTCAGCAGTTCAAAGGCACCAGCCTCTCCTCTGAAATACTATTGTTGCGGTGGTTATTAGGTGCCATTGAGTCAGTATAAACTCATAGTGACCTTATGCACAGCAGAACGAACCACTGCCCGATCCTGGGCCAATCTCACTATTGTTGCCATGCTTGAGTCCATCGATGCTGCCACTTGGCCAATCCTTATTGTTGGGGGTCTTCCTCTATAGAGGGTTGGAATTGACTATGAGTTGGAACTGACTCAATAGCACTTAACATCAACAAAAATATTTAGATATGTTCTCCAAACTGTAGGGACTATCTCTAAAGAAAACTAATGTATTATAAAGAACTTAGCCAGTTGAGACAGAAGCAGAACTGTTATACATACAAGTAAGAATTTTATCAAATGAAATATCACTTCCTTTCTGGCTCCCAATTTTCAGGATATACATGTAACAGCTTATTATAATATGTTCAGCACATTGTGTGCAGTGGACTACTTAATATGTAGTATTTGTAATTCTCACCAATTGTCTGGGTGTTCTTGTTAAGTGTCCTTAAGTATCTGGCTAGGTGCTTGTGACCCACCAAGCAGATTGGATAACTTTGTAAAAATATAAATAAGATACATAGTCAGACACTTCTGTAGGATGGGGCTATGCCTATAAGGTGTATATACCCCTAATATGGAGATTGGTTAGTTTTGTCATTATACTAGATTTAAAATTAGCCACCCTGGGGTGGAAAATGGGGAAGGATGACTGTTTGCCTTTTTAAATTTCAAGAAAATGGCTTCTTTTGGATGCATCAAGTCAGGACAAACAATTCCAATTTGGGGAAGAAAAAAACCACACAAAAACCTTCTAGGACTGGAAATATAGGAAGCTGGTGACTTTTGGGGACCACCAGGATCCACTCAATGAGTGGAAGCAGAGGAGGAACAGCAATGAAGAGGTGTTTGGAGTTTGGCCATGTTTCATTAGTACCCATTGACCTGGTCCATGGAAACTAGAGGTGAGAGAAAAGGCTGGCTTGACTGAAGTTCAGGAAGTTATATAGATTCCTGGGTTTATGAGAAGTATGCATTTACCTAACCTATGGTATTTTCAATAACCTCATATGCATGCAAAGGCTGGACAGTGAATAAGGAAGAACGTAGAAGAATTGATGCATTTGAGTTACGGTGTTAGAGGACAACATTGAAAGTGCTATAGGCTGCCAAAAGAACAAACAGATCTGTGTTGAAAGAAGTACACTACCAGAGCGCTCCTTGGAAGTCAAGATGGGCAAACTTCTTCTCTCATACTTCGGACATATTGTCAGGAGGGACCAGTTGCTGAAGAAGGATATCATGTTTGGTAAGGTGGAGGGTCAGAGAAAAAGAGGAAGACCACCAGTGAAATGGATTGGCAAAGTGGCAGCATCAATGGGCTTAAGCCCATTGTGGCAACAATTGTGAGGTTGGCCCAGGACCAGGAAGTGTTTCATTTTGTTGTACATAGGGTCCTTATGAGTTGGTACTAACTCGATGGTACCTAACAACAACAACAACAACAAAATGGGGGATAGGAATGAGAGAGAGAAGGGGTTGACTGATTTGAAGTGCAGGGAAGTATGTAGACTCTTAAGTTTGCAGCTAGTAGCCGTAGATCTAGCTTGGATGGCTAGGAATGCATACCAGAACCTGACCTAATGAAGAGAAAAATGTTTGACACCATGAGCTGGTAAAAATTGTGATTTGAAGGCTTGTTCTGGACTGGACTCACTGATGTATGCGGATGCTCAAAGTTCCAACCATAATAGAAGATTTCTCCAAGAAAAAAACATACTTTTCTCCTCCAAATACTGATTTGATGATTTTGTTGGTGTTAAGTGCCATTGAGTCCATTCCAACTCATAGCGACCGTACATAGAGTTTCCGGGAAGCAGTAGGTGAGTTTGATAGGCATAAGTAATTTAGATATTTCTAACATCAAGGCATGAAGGGTCTGATTTTTATGGGTGTGTTTTCAATAAAAGTGATTGGGAGGTGGAAGTTAATCTCTCAAGTACGGAAGGGATAATGGCTAGAAGAGCCAGGTAGTAGGCTGTGTGTAGTGAGTTACTTAATATAGTCCTTCTAGCCAGAATTTTTAACTCCCCCAAACAACTTTGTGTGTTTTTTTTTCATTGTTGTTGTTG
>NW_006408656.1:421938-423856 GCF_000296735.1 Chrysochloris asiatica
AGTCTTCCTTATTCACTAGCCAACCTTCACATGTGTATGAGATGACCAAAAACCCCAAGACTTGAGTCAGGTGCACCTTATTCCTCGAACAGGTATCTTTGCTCTTAAACACTTTAAAGAGGTCTTGTGCAGCAGATTGCCCCAACGCAATACATCATTTGATTTTTTTATTGCTGTTTCTATGAGCATTGATTATAAATCCAAACTAAATGAAATTTTTGATAATTTCACTCTTTTCTCCATTTATCAAGATGTTATTTATTAGTCCAGTTGTGAAGACTTTATTTTCTTTATATTGAGCTGCAATCCATTCTGAAGGCTATAGTCTTTGATCTTCATCAGTAAGGTTGTTTCATCTGCATATTGCTGATTGTTAATAAGTGTTCCTACAATCCTGATGGCATCTTCCAACTGGTCAGATTATTTGCTCAGCATACAGATTGAATAAATATGATGAAAGGATGCAACCCTTGGGCACACTTTTCCTGATTTTAAACCATTAAGTATCCCCTTGTTTTGTTCTAACAACCTCTTTGTCTATGTGTATGTTTCCTCATGAGCACGATTAAGTGGTCTGGAATGCTCTGTCTTCACAATATTGAACAATTGGATTGCTCTAAAGTGTCGCTGAGTAGGTTCCAACTGATAGCAAATCTGTATAGGGTTTAAAGTTCCAACCTTGTTGTTAGTAATCCAGTGGTTATTCTACAATGCCACAAGCAACTGGGTAGGAGTATGCAAATGTGAGGTGCTTCTTATTCTTCAAGGAGTTTGGGTAGCTTGTTAGTAATGTAAATAAGGTACATGGGTGGGGGCCATGCAAACAAGATGTATGGAACCCTAATGTGTGGACTGGTAACGTTTGTGATTTCATTAGGTTTAAAATAAGGCCTGGTATGGCACTGTGGGATAATGCAGTTTGAACCACAAGTCAGTGGTTCAAACTCACCAGCAGCTCCTCAGAAACATTATACAGGGCTGCTATGAGTCAGAACCGACTCGATGGCACTTAATAAAACAATGAAAACATAGATGGAAAAGGGGATCTCAGTACCATCAATAAAGAAGACATGGGAGTGGAGTGTGTCCTTTAGACATAAGATTTCTACACTGAACTTCCTTAAGCCTGAAGACAGAGAGCTGTGACACCAAAGGTGGCAAGAGATGAAAAGATGCAACAGCAGAGAAATAGCAGCCACTGAGGCAGTAAAATCAGGAGAGCTGCAGGAGACAGAGTGGTGGTCTTCCTGTCCTATGTGATGAGAAAACTGGAATGCCTCTGGTGTGCACTTCACTGATAGTGTTAAAAGAACTTTGTAAAAAAATAAATAAATAAAAAGAGCTTTGTAACACTGGTGGAGCAGACTGCCTCCAGGCATTTACTTGGTGTGCAGTTAGGTTTGTTGACTCAAACAGCTAAAGCTGAAAGCCTTTGGTCTGAGGCTTACTGGCAGAATAGAGTGCCTTTGAGCATCATTGGCGGCACTAAACGAACTTTGTTTAGTGCTTGAGCAGGACAGAGGCCAAGGGACAAGGGCAGACAAGGTCATGGGAGTACCTGTGTGTAAAACTAAGAAGAGGCTGACCTGATGAAATGACATTGTTCCCATCATTCCTGATCCTGATTTGTAATGTTTTTTCCATAATAAACCAGAAAACTGTGAGTATTGTCTGTGAGTTCTGTATGATGATTTCAATGAATTAGTGAATGTAGCGGGAAATTAGAGAGTGCTGTGGGAGTCAGTGGTGTCAAAACTGGTTAAAAGATTGATGGATAGAGGCATTTCTGACCTCTGCCTCATAAAATCAGCCCCAGGGCAGCTGATGTTGATGGTGATTCTTCCCCCGCCCCTTGTGAAATCAGAGGTCAGGTGTCTTCTCTACATCAATTTTGAATTGTTTTTGTAAAGTGCCTCCT
>NW_006408656.1:427226-448016 GCF_000296735.1 Chrysochloris asiatica
CTGAAAAATCATTCAAGAGAGCAATATGTGTTGTTGTTAAGTGCTGTCAAGTCTGTTGTGACTCACAGTAACCAATTATAGGATTTGTGAGGAGTGGCCAGTGAGCTTGAACCACTGAACTTACAGTTCAAACTGACCTTGCAGCCCAGTGCTTATCCTACAGTACCACACCACCAAATGATTGACAGAGAGGTTGAGGGAAACAAGGAAGAATTGAAGAAAAGACTGCAGGAATGAGCAAACGAAATAGGTAAAGGACTGGAGACAGTACAAAATGTGCAAATAGAAATCCAGAAGATTAATAATAAGATTTTGTAAATGGACAATACATTGAAAGGGCAAAGGAGTAGATTTGAATCAATGGAAACCTGATATAATAAGCTTGAAGATAAATCTCTCAATACTAGTAAGCTAGAAAAACAATCAGAAAAAAAGAAGGAAAAAGTCCAATGAAAGTCTAAGATTCCGGTGGGACAATATGAAGAGGAATAACTTACAGGAAATCAGAATTCTAGAATAGGAATAGACAAACAAAAGCATAGAAAAGATAGTCAAAAAATTGTTGGAAGAAAACTTGTCTAACATCATGAAAGATGAGAAGATAAGTATTTAAGATATTGAAAGAACACGAAATAAGATAGCCCCAAAAGAAAATCATAATTAATGTCCCCAAAATAAAAGACAAGGGAAAAATCCTGAGAAAAGCTTAAGAAAACAAAAAGTTATCTACAAAGGAGAACTAATAAGACAGATCTGATTTATCAGCAGAGATCATACAGGCAATAAGGAAATGACAACATATATACAAAATTCTGAAAGAAAAAAAAAAATGCCAACCAAGAATCATATAACCAGCAAAAGTGTCCCTCAAATACGATGGTGAAATTACAACATTTCCAGATAAACAGAAATCAAGGAATTTATAATAATCAGAACAACTTTACAAAAAATACTAAAGGGAGTCCTTTGGACTGAGAATTGACAACAACCTGAGATTGACACACGCAGCAATGCGGCTGAGAATCCAATGCAGATTCAGAAGTATCCATAGTAAAACAAACCTACAAGACTCAAAATAGGGGAACCAGAGATATCAATTTATAATGAAGATAAATACAAAGCAAAACTAGGAAAAGTGTAGTTACAGAACCTACAAATAACAAGGAAGTCAAGTAAATTTCAGAATAAAACAGACTTTTAAACTGGGGAAAAATAAATTACAGAGTAACTGCAAAGAAAATTAAAACAATAACAATGAAGAAATTGATAGGAAAACACGAAAACAAAATGAACTCAGCACAGAAAATTATTTGAAACAAAGAAAATTATGTGAAGCTCAGTACCACCAAAAAGCACACAGCAAAATGAGAGCAATCAATGCATACTTATCCTTAATACACTGAACCTCAATGGATTAAATGCACCAGTCAAGAGACAGAGAATAGCAGAATGGATTAGAAAACAGGATCCTTCAAAAGACACACCTTACAGACTGCTTGTCGCGAACATTATGGCTTCAAGGTTACTTAGCAAAATTGGAGCTCTGGCGGCTCAGGCTTTAAAAACCCGCTGTCCCAATGCGGTCACCGTCGTGCGCTCGATGGCATCTGGAGGCGGTGTCCCTATTGACGATGAACAGGCCACAGGGCTGAAAAGGGAGGTCATGATGGCGGCAAGGAAAGGGCAGTATCCATACAATATGCTTGCTCCAAAGGCAGCTGCAGGCACCAAGGACGACCCTAATTTAGTCCCCTCCATCACCAACAAGCGAATTATGGGCTGCATCTGTGAAGAAGACAACAGTGCTGTTATCTGGTTTTAGCTGCACAAAGGTGATGCCCAGCGGTGCCCTAACTGTGAAACCCATTACAAGCCGGTGCCTCATCAGTTAGCCCACTGAGCCCCTGCACCGGCTCACACTGAACGTTTTTTGTCATTTCAATAAAGACTAGCATTCACTCCTTCGCCCCAACACCTCCCCCCAAAAAAAACCAAAACACCTTACAAACAAAGGCAAAAAATGATTAAAAATCAAGGAATGGAAAAAATATATTAAGCTAACTGCACTAAAAAATGAGTAGGAACGGCGATGTTAATTTCTAATAAAATAGTCATTTAGGTAAAAACCAGCATAAGATACAAAGGAAAACATAATCATTTGATTAAAGGGTCAGTTGAACAAAAGGACATAACCATAATAAATATCTATGCTCCCAAAGAAAAATTCACAAAATACGTAAGTCAAATACTAAGAGAATTAAAGAAAGAAATAAACAACTCTGTAATAATAGTTGTTGTTGTTGTTAAGTACCATTGAGTCGCTTCTGACTCATAGCAACCCTGCACAGAGCTTCTGAGGCTGTAAATTATTAAACGAACAGAAAGCCTCATTCTTCTCCCACGCAGCACCTGGTAGACATTAACTACTAACCATGAGATTAGTAGCTCAGCTAACTTCCACTACACTACCAGGGCTCCTTAACATTAGAAAGAGCAAGTGAAAAAAATCAATTACATGGATATTAACTAGCACCATGCTTAAAACCTATAAGATAATAGAAAAAAAAAAAAAATCCTTGAATCAAATGAGAATGGAGGCACAAGTTATTAAAACATATTGAACACAATGAAAGCAGTGCTTAAAGGTCAATTTCTAGCAATAAAGACACAAATATAAAAAGAAGAACAAAGTCAACACATTAACGCAACGTTTCCAACAATTAGAAAAAGAGCAACAAAGTAAGCCTACAGTCACCAGAAGAAAAGAAATTAGAGCAGAAATAAATAAATCAAATAGAATGAATTTAAAAAAAATAAAAAACAGATAGAATTACCAAGACAAGAAGTTGGTTCTTTGAAAGGATTAATAAAACCAACAAACCATTGGTAAATCTTACCAAAAAGAGAGAAGATACAAATAGCATGTATAAGAAATGATATGGATGATGTCACAACAGAATCAATGGAAATAAAAAAGGATAACAGCAGAACACTATGAAGAATTCTAGACTCCTGGTGTGGTGTCATAGGCAGCACTGGATTGTGAACCACAAGGTCACCAGTTCAAATCCACCAGCTGCTCCTTGGAAAACCTGTTGGGTCACTATTAGTCAGAACAGACTCAACATCACTAAACAACAACAGATGAAGAATTCTACTACAAATATTTGAAAATCTAGACAAATTTTAGAATAGCATAGCCTACCTAAACTAACACAGAATGAAGTAGAAAACTTTAACTGATTTATTGCAAAAGAAGAAATGTATCTGATTACTAAAAAAAAAAAAAAAAACAACTCCCAACAAAGAAAGTCAGGTTCAGATGGCTTTTTTAGTGGTAAATTCTATCAAACATTCAAAGACCTGACACCATTCTACGCAAATTTTTCCAGAACATAGAAAAGTATGGGGAACTTCTGAATATATTTTATGAAGTGAACATAATACTTATACCAAAACCTAGAAAAGACATAATTAAAAGAGAAAATTATAAACTAATATCCCTAATGAACATAGATGAAAAATTCTCAACAAAATACTAGCCAATAAAATTCAACATGTCCAAAAAAATACACCATGATCAACTGGACTTTATATCAGAGATGCAAGGATGTCTCAATGATATAAAAACAATCAATACAACTCATCATATAATTTTTAAAAATAAAAATAAAAAACATCATGGTCATATGGATTAATGCAAAAACATTATTTGACAAAATATAGAGTCCATTCCTGACTTAAAAAAAAACAACAACAAAAAACAAAAAAACTCAACAAAATAAGAATAGAAGGGAAATTCTGTAACATAATTAAGGACACTCGACTGATAACTGCAAGGTTGAGGATTCAAACCCACCAGTTGCTCCTTGGAAATCCTATACAGCATAGCTATAGCCAGAGCTGACTCACCAGTACTTAACAACAACAACAACATACAAATGCAACCGCCAACATTACTCTTAATGGAAAGCAGCTGAAAGCATTTCCTTTTGCAAACAGGAACCAGGCAAGGAGACCATTTATCCTCACTCCCCGTCAATAATGTGTTGAAAGTGTTTGACAGCACAATAAGGCAAAAAAGGGAAATTGTTGTTGTTGTTATTAAGTGTCATCAAGTTAGTTCCAAGTCGAGGCGACCCTGTATAGGGTGTATGAAGAATAGCTCATGAGTTTGAACAGCCAATGCTTTAACCCACAGCACTACACCAGAGAAATAAAGTCATCCAAGTTGGCAAGAAGAAGCAAAACATTCTCTATTTGCAAATTATATACATAAAAAAATCCCAAAGACTCAGCAAGAAAATTATTGAAACTCATTGAAAGATTCAGAAAAGTGGCAAGGTACAAGATCAGTCTACAAATACCAGTTGGGTTACTCTACACTAATAAAGACAGCTTTGAAAAGGGAATCAGAAAAACAGTCATTTACAATAGCCACCCAGAAGATGAAATCCTAAGGAAGAAATCTAATCAGTGAAAAGAAAAACCTATGCAAAGAAAACTATAAAACACTACTACAAGAAACCAAAAGAGACATACAAAAATGTAAGAATATACCATGTTCTGGATTAAAGACCTAAATGTGAATCCCAGAATTATAAAGGCCATCAGTGAAAAAATGGGGACAAATTTAAGGGCTCTAATACAGAGCTTACACAGACTACCAAATATTATGAAAATTACACAAACAAAAGAAGACAAAATAGATGAATGGGACATACTAAAAATTAAAAATTTATGTGCATCAAAAGACTTCACCAAAAAGAATGGGAAAAAATATTTTGCAACAACATATCAGACAAGGGACTAATTTCTAAAATATATAGGAAACTACAACACTTCTACAAGAAAAAGAAAAATAACCCAATTAAAACATGGGCACAGGACATGAACAAACTCTTCACCAAGGAAGACATTAGGGCAGCCAACAAACATATGAAGAAATGTCCATGATCATTAGCCATTTTGTTGTTGTTGTTAAGTGCCATCGAGTTGGTTCTGATCCATAGTGACCCTGAATAGGATTTCTGAGGAGCAGCTGGTGAACTTGAACCTCCAAACTTGTAGTTCAAACAGCTTTTCAGTCTATTACAGTAACCTACAGAGCCACACCAGGACTCCTTAAAATCTTTGTGGCAGCAGAAAGCTTAATCGTTTTTCCCAGGAGCGGCTGGCGGGCTCGAACAGTGGACCTTGTGGCTCACAGTCCAGTGCTTATCTAATGGAGACATTGTTGTTTTGTTGTTAAGTGCCGTCGAGTCGGTTCCGACCCATAGCGACCCTGTACAGGGTTTCCGAGGGTGTAAATCTTTACGGGAGTAGAAAGCCTCATCTTTCTCCCGCGGAGCAGCTGGTAGTTTCGAACTGCTGACCTTAAGGTTCGCAGCCCGATTCGTAACCACTACGCTACCAGAGCTCATTAGAAAGATGCAAATCAAAACAACAATGAGATATCTATCATCTCACACCAGCAATAACAACAAAGTTCAAAAAAATAGAGGAAAATAAATGCTGGTAAGGATGTAGAGAGACTGGGACCCTTCAACATTGCTGGTGGGATTGCAGAATGATCCAATCACTCTGGAAAACAGCATGGTATTTCCTCAGAAAGTTGGAAACAGAAATACCTTATGACCCAACAATCCCTGTACTTGGTATTTACCCACAAGAAATATGAGCCATAACATGAGTAGATAGATGAACACCAATGTTCATAGCAGCACTATTTTCAATAGCAAAAAGATGGAGACAGCCTAAGTGCCCATCAATTGAAGAATGGGTAAACAAACTTTGGTACATCCTCACAATGGAATATTATGCTACCTTGAAGAATAGCAAGGAAGCTGGGAGCCACCACATAACATGAATGAACCTTGAGGACATTATGCTGAGTGAAATTAGTCAGTCACAAAAGGAAAAATACTGCATATTGTAAAAGCTTAAGAAAAAATACCCACACTAAAAGGGAATTTTTTTTTCTTTGTTGTTTACCAGTGGTGTTGTGGGGGGTGGTGATGAGGGGAGGGAGAGAAAAGTATAGCACAGGGAAGGGAATATACACATAATATTTCAGGTGTTGAAGGGAGTAATGCACAAGAAGGGGGAGTGGAATGGACAAACAAGGCAGATAGGAGAACATTTAGGTAGGTTTTCATGGGCTAAATGGGACAGAGGTAAATAGTGATGCATGCTCAACGTTGGAAAAACAGTGATACAAGGATTGAGGCATAGTCTGAATGGGTAAAAGAGGGGAAATAATATTAAGATGTTTGACTATCTTATGAATCTTGGTTTCCCTTGCATACTATCGTAAAATAGACACTTGAGGGGAATGGAAAGGAAAAGCCATAAACATCACCATAGAAAGCTTGTAAGTCTGTTTTCAGCCTATAACTGATTGGAATACCTAAAAGATGGGCTAGAACTTGCCTAGTGAAAAGGGCTTTTTTCAGAGCCTTTGTATTGTATAAGACCTTAGGTGGAATCCTGATCCCTATCCAGAATCTTCTGAGGTGGGAAATTTCCACTTGAAAAGACAAGCAGACCAGCCTGGAGCAGCTAGAGGAACAGAAGATACTTCTTGAAAGGAAGAATAGCAGGAAAAATAAAAAGCAAAATCAGCAGTCTGGTTGACTACCACAAGAACAAGCAAGTTGTTTGCAGGGGAGCCATCAAGGCAAGCAATCAAGTCCATTCTGGGAAAACCCCCTTCCAAGACTTAAACGCAAAGGAAATACATGAGCATATATGTAATCTTGCTGGTGACCACCTTGGTCTACCAATGAGGGGAAGTGAAGGAAAATCAGCAATGAAGTTGTGGGCTGAGTCCTACCATGGAGTGAGACCTAGTTGACCAGCAGTGTGGTGACACCTGGGGACTCCTGAGCCCATGGACAGGGATATAGCCAGAGAGGACTAGAGCAGAAAGTGAAGCATCCAGCTGATATGAAGTGAGGGGAGATGCACAAGAACATGCGCATTTGCAGTAGCCATTTTACCTAGATTCAATGGCTGGATGATCAGAACTCAAGTAGTGTAAGAAAGAAGAGGGAAAAAAGTGTAATCTGCTACAATTTGATGAATTTGACCTATACATATGGATGTAGTAGCTTAAAAGAGGGAAGGAATCTTCACATCAAGGATCATTCCCACCTCTTCTGTACACAGGGTTGACAGGGATGGGCAATTTAGCCATTGGCTACCTAAAATGGGAGGCTATAAAGGCACAAAGTGACTGACTTACAAGTTTTCAAGAGGGAGCTTAGTTTCAGAAGGTGCAGGGAAAGTAGAATCTCCACTGAGTGGTTTTGAACCTGTCTAGACAGGGCTGGTGAAAGAAGATGGGGTTAAGACTCTTGTGGTTCAACTGTGAATAATTAGTATCAGGACTGATTGCAATTGTTGCAAATGTAAAGGTAGACATTTTGTAACACAAAGCGGAGAGTGGTTGATTTTGAAGTCCAGGAGTGGAGGACCCTGTGACCATCAAGGGAGAAGAGTGGAGTGTGGAACCCTATCCAGAGATGCAGTGATGCCAGAGATTGAGGTAGAGATGATGATGAGAAAAGGAGTGGCTGGGGACTCTAGACTCATGGAGGGAGAGTGGTTGTGTGCTGGCGGACAGGGAGCAGGCTTGCAGGGTATGCCCTTTGGTTGTTTGAATGATTATATATCCCTGAGTGCTTTGGTGTACATCGAAAAAAAAAAAAAAAAAAAAAGCAGAGGGAATAGAAGCAAATACTGTTGAATGATGATGCATGGAGTAAATTGTAATTGCAATGAAATGAAATACAATAGGATGAGTATAAAACTGATGTTTTCCCATGTAAACTATTACTCAATTTACTATAAAAACTTAAAAAAAAGAAAGAATATATCATGCTCATGGATAGAAAGACTTGACATGACGAAAATGTCAACGCTACCCAAAGCAATCTTCAGACATATGCAATACCAATCCAGATTACAACATTATTCTTAGAAGAGATAGAAAAAGTAATCATACACTTTATATGGAGAGGAAAGAGAACTCAGCTAAGCAAAGTGTTACTTAAGAAGAAGGACAAAGTTGAAGGCCTCACTTATCCTGATCTGAAAATCTACTACACAGCCACAATGGTCAAAATTATCTGGTACTGGTTCAATGAAACATAAAAAGATCAGTGTAACAGAATAAAGAATAGGTAAATACATCACATACAGCTAACTGATATTTGACAATGGCCCAAAACACATTAAATGGGAAAGAGATAGCCTCTTCAATAAATGTTATTGTTGTTATTAGCAGCTGGTGAGTTTGAACCAATGATCTTTCAGTTCAAACCAGCCTTGATCCAGTGTTTATCCTATAGCACCACCATAGGACTGCCTCCAAAAAAACGGAACTGGCAAAATTAGATATCCATTTACAGAAAAATGAAACAAGACTCATATATTATATGAAAAACAGACTCAAATTGGATTAAAAACCTAAGTGAAAAACTATGAACTATCAGAGTTTTCATCAGTTAAGAAAAATAGAGATAAATTGAGGGGCTTTTGTAAGGAGCCCTGGTATCATAGTGGATTACACTCTGGGCTGCTAGCAGCAAGGCATCAACCAGACTTTTGGCAGAAGTAAGATAAGGCTTTCTGCTCCCATAAAATTCTGCAACTTCAGAAACCCTATACAGGGTAGCTATGAGTCAGAACCAACTTGATGGTACACAACCACCACCAATATACTGTCACATGTAAGTAAAAATCACAAAAAGACAAAATAACTTACTGGGACTTCCTAAAAATAAGACAATTATGTTGTCTGGAGTCAGGGCACCTGATCCAGAAGAAGTTTTTGCCAGGCCAGGTGGCTAAGGCCAAGGTTATTGTTCCCAGAAGAAATTCTTTTGGACCCAGATGGCATCTGGAGCAAGGACAGCTGATTATGAAAGGGGTAGACTGTGTACCTACAAGTGGCTCTTTTTTTTTTTTTTTTCTGAGGTTCGTCTAAAGTCAAGTGGTATTTTAGTGCATGGACAGCTTTCAAATTCTACTTTCAAAAGATTCAATATGCCAATACCAATTTCGAAGTATGTTTTTGAAAACCATTAAAATTAATATAAGTTATTTGTTGTTGTTGTTGTTGTTGTTTTGTTAAGTGCTGTCAAGTCAATTCTGATACGTAGGGTTTCCAATGAGCAGCTGGTGAGTTTGAACCACTGATGTTGTGGTTGCCAGTCCAATGTTTAGACATTAGTTCTGGAACCCTCAAAACTAACTGATCATTTCAAATAACACTATTAGCAGATGGTCATTCTTAGAAGCCCTGCACCACTTTGTTTTGATCAAAAGCTACATCAACTTTCTCCAAACTTTTTTTTTTAAGTCTACCTAAAATAAGGAGCTCAGGTATAGTAGTGGTTATAAGTCAGGCTGCTAACCTCAAGATCAGCAGCTTGAAACTACCAGTTGTTCCATGGGAGAAAGATGAGGCTTTAGTCTCATATGTTTTGCCATATGTTTAATAAATTAGTTTGATTAATTTCACTGAAAATTTTGAATTCCCCAATTATTTATTTATGCTGCTATCAATTGATTCATAGATAATAAAATGGACTTTATCTGTGGAGTTTATGGAAGAAAAAACTGTCCATTTGAGGAATTTTAAAAAGATGGATGACAAAGATCTATAAAATTAAATAGTTATTTAAATTGCATGATGTTTATGAATGAATACTTTTAGTTTTACAGACTGAAAACTTAAGTGATGCAATTGACAGCAGTATATTCTCTCTGGAAAATGTTTTCAAGAAATGAAACCAACTTGTACATTGAACGTTTGTTGTTGTTGTTTCTGTACACATTTCTCTGGAGACAAATATAATTAAGTCAATCCCTGTAGGCTCAAGTAAGGATAGAAATACTGCCATTTCTGTTATCCTACTACAGTTTTTCGGTCTGGAAAATCTAGTCGCTCAATAAGAAAAAGTAAGTTTACTTGTGAATCTAGGTTTAGTACCTATTTATTATAATCTGCAAATTAACATTTATGTTGTAGAAAGGAGATCCTGTTGAGTTTGATTTATTTGGATTTTAACTTTCTAATTGTTGTTTTATTGTGCTCAATTCAAAATAAGTAAGAATTTGCATGTGAATCAATAGGCAATTGACTGGAAATACAATCTCTACCAAGCTACTATAAGTAACTTTAAGGAAGGTAGTGATTTTGCAATATCATAATGATTATATTTCACTCTATAAATTTAGGTGACATGTGACTCCTTTACAACTAGAACATATTACCTGTGTAATAATGTGTGCATATAATTCAAATACTGGTAAGACAAAAACAAGATAATTACAATCTGTAACTAGAAGCAGTTGTTTTCTTTAAATTACTGTAACAAAACACAGGATCCACAATTCAGTATAACGAAGGAACACTGCATTCATTTTTAATTAAAAGTTACTTTAAAAGATTTTTAAAAATAGAATCCAAACTATCTTTGTTCTCAACTCCAACCATTGATCTAGGTGTGTCTTTGCCTGAGATTTGATGAAGAATATGTTAGGTGACTGGATTCCTTTAAGTTTTAAATATTCTCTTTCTCATCTCCACAGATGTCTGGCTCTGAGCCCATGGTGGTTGGAAACCAGACCCTCTGCACCAAATTCACATTTGTGGCTTTTTCTTCTCTAGCAGAGTTACAGTCTTTGCTCTTCTTTGTGTTCTTAGTTATCTATCTGTTTACTGTGGGAGGAAACCTTATCATCATTGGCCTCATCTGGGTCACTTCATGCCTGCACACGCCTATGTATTTCTTTCTGGTGAATCTCTCCTTTTTGGAGATGTGCTACATCAGCAGTGTGGTACCTCAGATGCTGGTGCACCTACTGGTAGAGATCAAGACCATTAGCATAGAAGGTTGTGCAGCTCAGATGTACATATTCACTATCTTGGGACTCACAGAATGTTGTCTGCTAGCAGCCATGGCTTATGACCGCTATGTAGCCATTTGTTACCCCCTGCATTATACTCTCTTGATGGGCCCTAGTGTGTGCTTGAAATTGGCTGCAGCATCATGGACCACTGGAGTGGTGGTGGAGTCAGTTCAGACCACTTGGATTTTCACTCTGCCCTTCTGTGGAACCGGAAAGATTCAGCACTTTTTTTGTGATATCATGCCTGTGGTGAAACTGGCTTGTGTTGATACTTCCCACAATGAGATAGTGATGTTTGCCGTGTCAGTGCTCTTCATCATGAGTCCCTGTCTCCTCATTCTGTGCTCTTATGTTCGCATCCTTATGGCTATCTTGAGAATCCCCTCAGCAGCTGGCAGGCACAAAGCATTCTCCACCTGTTCTTCTCATATCCTAGTTGTTTCTCTGTTCTATGGGACTGCCTTATTCACTTACCTACAACCTAAGACTGCCCACACTCCAGAAACAGACAAGGCTACTGCCCTCATGTACACAGTGGTCACTCCTGCTTTGAATCCTGTCATCTATACCTTAAGGAACAAGGAAGTGAAGGAAGCCTTTCAAAGGATTACACAAAGAAACCCTCTTCGACAAATGGCTTAAACCTAAACAACTAAGCTATAGTAGATAAAACTTACACTATTTAGAGAGAAGTTACCCAAGATTTTATTATATCATCCTCTCCTATATTTATACAAAAATATATTTATAGAAAGACTTTAATAATTATATATAGGTGTCCTTGTGAGCCACTATAGGATAAGCACTCGACCACAAGGTTGGTTTGAATCACAAGGTCAATGATTCAAATATACCAGCTGGTCCTCAGAAATCCTATACAGGGTCCCTATAAGTCAGAACTGACTCAACAGCACATAACAACAACAACATATATATTTATATGATTATATGTGTGTTTATGTATCTGTGTGTTAAGCACAGTGGCTCCATACGATAAGCACTAGACTGCAAACCACAAGGTCTTTGTTTCAAGCCTACCAGATGTCTCTTGGGAGAATTATGAAGCTTTCTGCTCCCACAAAGATTTAAAAGTCTTGCAAACCCTATGTAGGGTTGCTGTGGGTCAGAACCAACTTAATGACACTTAACAACACACACACCTCTCAACAGCACTTACCAGCACACATACATGCACACACACATATACATGTATATACATATATATGCATACATATGTACATATGTATGTATATCACACACACATATATACACATACATACATATAAGGAGCTCTGGTAGCATAGTGGTTACAAATTGGGCTGCTAACCTCAAGGTCGGCAGTTCAAAACTGGAAATACATTCAAAACTAGAAATACATTCAGTTTTTCCACGGGAGAAAGATGAAGCATGCATACAACATACATACATATGAGTCTTACTGTGGTACTGGAGGATAAGCACTGGCCTGCTAACCACACGGCCAATGGTTAAAAGCCACCATCTGCTCCTTGGAAACCCTATACAGGGTTGCAGTGAGTTGGATTAGAGACCACAATTTTCAGTATGGGCTGCACTTCAATGTCAAGAAAACAAAAATCCTCACCATTGGACTAATAAATAACATCATGATAAGTGGAGAAGATATTGAAGTTGTCAAAGACTTAAATTTACTTGTATCCACCATCAATATTCATGGAAGCAACAGCCAATCAAATGATGTATTGCATTAGGCAAATCTTTTGCACAAGACCTCTTTAAAGTGTTCAAGAGCAAAGATGTCAGTTTGAGCACTGAGGTGCACCTGACCAAATCCAGGATATTTTCAGTAGCCTTATATGCATGTGAATGTTGATCAATGAATAAGGAAGACCATAGAAGAATCGATGTAGTTGAGTTAGGGTTTTGGAGAAAAATATTAAAAGTACTGTGGACTGCCAGAAGAACAGTATTGGAAGAAGCGCAACCAGAATGCTCCTTAGAAGCTAAGATGACCAATGACTTCATCTCTCATACTTTGGATATATTATCAGAACAGTCCCTGGAGAAGGACATCATGTTGGATAAAGTAGAGTGTGAGTGAAAAAGAAGCAGACACCCAACAAAATGGATTTAACATAGTGACAACAACAATGTGCTCAAACGCAACAATTGTGAAATTGGCATCTGACAAGGCAGTGTGTCATTCTGCATAAGATCATTATGAGTTAGAAGCAACTCAGTGGCACCTAACAACAACAACATGAGTTGGAGCATACTTAAAGTCACTTAACAACATGTTGTTGCTGTTAGGTGCCATCGAGTTGGCACCAACTCATAGCGACGTTATGCACAGCAGAACGAAACAATGTCCGATCCTGGGCCAACCTCAGTACTGTTGCCACACTTGAGTCCATTGATGCTGCCACCTGGCCAATCCATCTCTTTGGAGGTCTTCCTCTTTTTCTCTGACACTTCATCTTACCAAACATGATATCCTTCTCCAGCGACTGTTCCCTGCTGACAATATGTCCAAAGTATGAGAGAAGAAGTTTGGCCATCTTTGCCTCTAAGGAACACTCAGGCTGCACATCTTCCCAAACAGATCTATTGGTTCTTTTGGCAGTCCATGGCACTTTTAGTATTCTCCTCCAACACCACAACTCAAAGGCATCAATTCTTCTACTGTCTTCCTTATTCACTGTCCAGCTTTCACACGCATATGAGGTTATTGAAAATACCATGGCTTGAGTCAAGCACACCTTAGTCCTCAAGTTGACATCTTAGCTTTTCAACACTTTTAAAGTTCCTGTGCAGCAGATTTGCCTAATGCAATACATCATCTGAACTCATGAAACTGCTGCTTCCATGAGTGTTGATAGTTGATCCAAGAAGAATGAAGTCCTTGACAACTTCAATCTTTTCTCCATTGATAAGAATGTTGTTTATTGATCCAGTGGTGAGGATTTTTGTTTTCTTGACATTAAGATGTAATCCATACTGAAGGCTATGCTCTTTGATCTTCATCAGTAAATGTTTTAAGTCCTCTTCACTTTCAGCAAGCAAGGTTGTATCATCTGCATATCGCAGGTTTTAATGAGTCTTCCTCCAACCCTGATGCCATGTTTTTCTTCATAGAACCCAGCTTCTCATTTTATTTGCTCATCATTCAGGTTGAATAAGTATGGTGAAAGAATACAACCTTGTCACACACCTTTCTTAATTTTAAAACATTCAGTTTTCCCATGCTCTGTTCAAACAACTGCTTCTTGGTCCAGGTACAGATTCCTCATGAGTACAATTAAGTGTTCTGGAACACTCATACTTCGGGAATGACAAATTGAAAAGTAGTGGTGTTGCATTCATCGTCAAAAAGAACATATCCAGATCAGTCATGAGGTACAATGCTGTATGTGATAGGATAATATCCATGTGCCTACAGGGAAACCTAGTTAATGCCACTATTATTGAAATTTATACACCAACCACTAAAGCCAGTGAGGATGAAATAGAAGAATTCTACCAACGTCTTCAATCTAAAATTGATCAAACATGCAATTAAGATGTATTGCTCATTATTGGTGATTGGAATGCAAAGTTTGGGAGCAAAGAGGAAGGACCAGTAGTTGGAAAATATGGCCCTGGTGATAGAAATTATGCTGGAGAATGCATGATATAATTCTGCAAAACCAATGATTTGTTCATTTCAAATACTTTCTTTAGACAGCATAACAGACGACTATCCACATGGACCTCACCAGAAGTGATTTGATGGCACTTAACAGCATATATAATAATAGCAAAACTGGTCATTAAAATATGGCAATTACATTAATTTCTTCCTACTTATCTAATTGTTAAATGGTGGAAAGCTTTTTCTTCTTATTTACATGTTTTCCTTTGTATCCAATACACAACATATTGCTTTGTCCAAATGACCATTGTGGTCATTATCACTGAATTCCTAAGGTTCAGGGTGATGAATATCAGGACCTGTAGTATTTATCAGTAGAATTAAAATGGAATTTGACCCTGCTGGAGATTTTATGCCCAGAGAGTAAGCCTGACTAGAAGTAGAAGCTGAACATATTTGTGGCTAAATACCATGATTTTGTGCTTTCTCTGTTGGAAAGTGAATGTTTTCAATTTTGCATGTGATACTATGATAACCAAAGGTCATGGCAACTTTAGAAGGAATAACTGAAAATTTTATAGCCTCAACATACATAATAGTAAAGCCTCATTCCTTCCAAGGCTGTCTCTTAGTTGTCCCTGACTAACAATGAATATGTCACATGCACACATACACACACAATCCAATCCAACAGCTGCTATCAATCAGTGTCTAATATGTTGTATTGTTTTGCTCTCACTTATAAACACTGCTCTGAAAGACACCTAAAGAACTTTTGCTGCTGTATTTACTGATCAAACTCTATTAAGACACCCATGCTTACAGCAGAAGAAATGTTTCTGTATGCTTTCAACCGCCAATTGCCTAGGATTCCAGAATGGTACAATGTTCTCAAGAAAGGAACCAAAATTAAAATATTGGCCAAACTTGTGTCAGATTTTATTGCTAGAGCTCCACAGCAATTCAATCCCAAGTTAAAAGTATAAAATATTTTCCACATTTACAAGAGGAAAACCTATACTAATTGTTTGCTTTGAAGAATAAGAAAAGATTCCAAAAACCACCTTACAAAAAAATGTTCTAGTCACAGTGCATGAGAGGCAAACAATGTATATATCTGGCATATAAATAATAAAAAGTTTTGTATAGCAATAATATGCTTTGTCAACTCATGCTTACTTCTCTGAGAATTTTTCAACCCCTAGTTCCCTCATATTAGAAGACTTCTTGGAATAACTACTCCCACAGCCAACACTGATTTGTTGTTGTTGTTGTTGTTGTTAGGTGCCATCAAGTCGGTACCAACTCGTAGTGACCTTATTTATGCACAGTAGAATGAAACACTGCCTGATCCTGGGCCAACTTCACTATTGTTGCCATGCTTGAGCTCACTGATGTGCAACTTTGCCAATCCATACTTCCTTAACTTTCCCAAAGAACTTTAAAAACAAAACAAAACTGATGCTAACATATTTATTTCATCAATTTTTAAGATGTTAGTGTGTTTTAAAATCATACAATACAGTTATATTCACTTGAACTATTGCTTAAATATGAGACAAGTGTGGAATGAGGCTTTTTAACCTCTTTAGCAATTTCCTATGAGGAAACTCCTGATGGAAACAGGCTCTTCAATTCTAAAGAAGTCTTCAAACAAACCACTAATAATTTCTCTTATTAAGAAGATGGAAAATTATCCCAGTCACCTACATGGCCCTTCCAACATGGGTTTAAGGTAAAGACTGGAAGGGTATGAGGCAGAGAAAACTATTGTACAAGTAGGTATTTTCACCTAATTTTTTTCATGAACTGTTTGAAGCCCATTTATATTTATACTTGTAGAATTGCCATGTCCATGAGAATAATTTCCCTTTACTTTTCATGAGAAGGGAGCTCTGGAAAGAATAATAAATTACATTTGGATACCTCAAAGAAAATGTTTTCTAAAAGCCAGGATATGTGTTAAAACACAAAACTGGACTGTAATTCTCCAACTGGATGCAGTTAACTAAAATACTCCCATCTAAGTAAAGGTTACAAAAGCAAATAAAAGAGTAACAGATAGTTTTATATTCTCTGGAGTTTATGAACATAAGGGTTGGGGCCATATCTAATCTAATTATTACTGTAATTCTGAAATTTACTGAAGCGCCCCTTTAAGCAGGGTTTAAATTGAATGAACTATAGCATATTTGAAATGAAGATTACTAAATTTCTCCAAATTTTACCACCTTTTTGTGATATTTGAAGGTTATAGATTGTGGGATAAACCAAAGTTGGCTCTTCTCTGTAAATATTCTCAACATCGAATAGCACTAGGGTGAAAATGAATAGTGCCACAAGAAAACAATACATACAGTCATTGGAAAATCTTATCATTTCAACTGATTATGATATTTTCTATTGTTCTTAGGAAAAAGTTCAAAACTACTGTCATGACTGAAAAGACCCACCATGACCTGACTTCTATGACCTGATCTCAGCAACTTCATTCAGTAACGTGCTTTCTTCTGTCCAAACTGTGACTTATTTTTCATTTCTTGAATAATGTACCCTCACTAAGCGACTATATATACTATTCCTTTGTTCTAAAATATCCCTCTCCAACAGTTATCTCTTCATCTAATTAATTTATATCAAATCTCAGTTTGATAAACATTATTTATAAAAAATTTTCTTTACTCATTACCATACTTTTCCTTCCTACTTCTTATAGTATGGTCAAACTCTCATGTCTACTAAATTTCCTTTCCAAATTTGCTGTGATTGGATGTTGCATTTATTTGTGTTTCCTTAATTTCTGAATTTTAACTAAATTGTAGACTTCTGAAGGGAAAAAATATGTCTCACATACACTGTATCCCAGAATTAAACTCAGTCTGACAAAGATAAGTATAAAATTAATTGCAACTAGTTAAATAAATGAATTAATTAATTAACGATATGGATATTGTCAAACTTTTAGCTCATTGCATGATCAAATTGCATTTTCCAACTGCATGCTTTCAGGGGTATGGAACTTGCAGCAAACCCAGGTACTTCCATCTGAGTGATGTTTAGAGAAGTATACCATTAAAAACTGTTATTGCCCACAGATCTAATAATTTTCTGATCTCTTTTTATACTGTCAATCAATTGATCATAGTAACAATGTAGTGTAGATCTTAACCTCAGGTTATCTGTATTACAATCAAAGAAGACAATGTTAGATAGGTAAATAGTCATTTAGCATCTACTGTGCCCCCCATGGCACTCTCCACATCTCTGCTGGGTTCAATGATATATTTCAATGACCAAAAAGAGCTTAGAGACCCTAATCACAGTTAAGTGTTTTTAAGGAATTAACAGGTTACAATTCAGGTTCAAGAATGCTAAGGAAATAATTATTTGATTAGGTCAGCTGTGCCCAAATGTAAGCTTCTCTCTGATCCTTGGTCCATCAGCCTGGCTTATATCCTGCTCAGACAAACACTACAAAACACTTTGAGTGCTGATAGCAAGTGCCCAGAGGTATCTTTCTCCATTAGAAAGCCTCAACTCAAAGCATTCAGCTCTAGTCCCATGGATTGCTTGCTAGTTCCACCAAGTGCTGAGACAGAACCCATTGTACCAGCTAGCCTCCTGTTCAAAAGCATTCAACTGCCTCATCTCATGGACAAGAATGCTCACCATGCCCTCTTCTTCTGGTCTCATGGTTAAGATGCCTCTGTTTCCAATATTTCTTTGTCACTGCTTCTCATATCTCTTTTGTTTCTCTAGAGGTATAGGAGATTCTTAGCACAAGAATTATTTTTCCAAAGGACACACTCCACTCTTATCTCTGTTGTTTGTGGTTCCAAGGTCCTGCTCTCTACTTCTAGGATCATTCACTTTAAGCCTTGTTGTTGTTGTTGTTGTGAAGTGCTGTCGAGTCGATTCTGACCTATAGCAACCCTGTATAGGGTTTCCAAGGAGCAGCTGGTGAGCTTGAACTGCCTACCTTGCAGTTCAAACGACTTTGCAGTCTGGAGCATTAACCCACAGCACCACACTAAGCCTAGCATGTTAGAAAAACTTACCAATCTCCTGATTCTATACAGCTTATTGCATAGTCCACCCCCACAAGTAGCTCCATGTTTCTGTATGATATGCACTAGACTGTGAGCCACAAGGTCAGTAGTTCAAGCCCACCAGCTGCTCCACAGGAGAAAGGTGAAGCTTTCTCCTTCCACAAAGATCTACAGCCTCAGAAATCCCATACAGGGTTGCTGTGAGTCAGAAATGACTCAACAATAACAATTACAACAACAATAATATTTTAAAATACTGATGGCCAAACTTCATGTCTGATACTTCAGACATATTGTCAGGAGCAGTCAGTCACTGGAGAAGGATACCATGTTTGGTAAGGTGGAGGGTCAGAGAAAGAGAGGAAGATCCCCAGCAAAATGGATTGGACAAATGGCAGCATCGATAGACTCAAACATGGCAACAATAGTGAGGTTGGCACAGGATCAGACAGTGTTTCGTTTTACTGTGCATAAGGTTGCTATGAGTCAGTACTGACTCAATGGCACCTAACAACAACATGTATGTAAATAGGATGCCATGCATCTTATTTACATTATTAACAAGCAATTCGATGCTTTGGTGGATCACAAGCACCCAAGTTGCATAGCCTCACACATCAATTTGGTTGTTGTTGTTATTGTTGTCACATGCTATCAAGTCCGTACCGACTCATATTGACCCTACGCACAACAGAACAAAACACTGCCCTGTTGTGGTCCAACCTCACAATTGTTGTTATGTTTGAGCCCATTGCTGCTGCCACTGTGCCAATCCATCTCACTGGGGTCTTCCTCTTCTTCTCTTTGCCAAATATGATATCTTTCTCCAGTGATTGTGTCCTCCTGACAATATAGCCGAAGTACAAGACACAAAGTCTGGCCATCCTGGCTTCAAAGGAGCACTCTGGCTGTCGTCTTCCAACACAGATCTATTTGTTCTTTTGGAAATCCATGGTACTTTCAATATTCTCCTCCAACACCATAACTCAAATGCATCAATTCTTCTATGGTCTTTCTTAGTCACTGTCCAACTTTCACATGCATATGAAGTTATTGAAAATACTATGGCTTGGACCAGAATTTTCAGCATTTTAAAGAGGTCTTGTGCAGCAGATTTACCCAGTACAATACATTGTTTAATTTCTTGACAGCTGCTTCCTTAAGTGTTGATAGTTGATCTGAGCAAAATGAAGAATTTGACAACTTCAATCTTTTCTCCATTTATATGGATGTTATTTATTGGTTCAGTGGTGAGGATTTTTGTTTTCTTTGCATTGTTTACTTTACTCATACCAAAGACTGTAGTCTTTGTTCTTCATCAACAAGTATTTTAAGTCCTATTTGATTTCAGTAAGCAACGTTGTATCATCTGCATGTCGCAGGCTGTTAATGAGTCTTCCTCCAATCCTGATGTCACGTTTTTCTTTATGTAATCCAGCTTCTTGGATTATTTGCTCAGCATACAGTTTGAATAAGTATGGTGAAAGAATACAACCTTGGTGCACACTTCTCCTGATTTTAAACCATTAGGTGTTCCATTGTTCTATTCAAACAACTGCCTTTTCATCTATGTACAAGTTCTTCATGAGCACAACTAAGTGTTTTGTCAGTAATGTTGCTGATTTTGTAGGAGTCACAACATCAATAGAAGGCATTCAGCCTTCTCAGTTTGTGGTCTAGGGAGCCCACCACACCATATCCTTCCAGTCTCCTGGTGCTGCTGTCTCTTCTATCACTATTTTCAACCTCTACCTCTCACCATCTCTTCCTATTCCTGGTGTTACAACTCTCTCCTCAATCTATGAGATTCTCAACATAGGAATCCTGGGTTCAGAGGATGTGCTCTACTCCTGAGTCTTATGTCTTGGTGGTCATAAGGCTCTCCTTTCTACCCCTGAGATGATTCACTTTAAGTAGAGTGGGATAGCAAAACTAAAAAAATCCCTTCATTAGCATACTGTGTAGCTTATTTGTATTATCCCACTCCCACAAGGGTATCATGAATCTTATTTACATTATTGGATAGCAAGCTACCAATCTCCTTGGTGGGTCACATGCATTTAATTTGCATGGTTTCACACCATCATTTGGTGAGAGTTAAAAAGATTATGACTAAAATAGACACTGGAGGGGGAGAGAAAGGAATAGCAAAAAAGCATCACCATAGAAAGCTTGTAAGTCCGTCTTCTGCCTATAACTGATTGGAAT
>NW_006408656.1:449661-455887 GCF_000296735.1 Chrysochloris asiatica
GAATAACAAATATATTATTCAGAGTAGTTAGGAAACTCAACAATGGTCACACCACACTAAAACGATATATCATATTCTTAAATAATTGCAGAAAATGGCTGGGCAGGAGAGGGAAGCAGAATCTGACTTCCTATGACTTCACCACTAGAAAGGTAAAGAATCAAATTCAAATTCTGCTCAAAGTCAAGGTTGAAGTCAGACATGCCGTCTCAACCCTTCATTCCTAATTTTGGCACGAATCATCCCAACCCACAGCCCTCTGTACTTCTCAACTAGTTTCCATAATTCATTACAATGACCACACAGAACAAAGAAATAATGTTCATGATTGTGAGGAAGTTACCGTGTTTCAATTCAGGGTCAGAAATGCATATGACAAAGTTTTTTCCATCAGTACAACCTCTTGCTAATCATGCCTGCAGTCAAGTCTCTCTCTCCTTGGCCTGCCTCTGCCCTGTGCAAAAATGTTACAGTCCTCTTTTAAAGCTGTTGATAAATGCCCAAAGGACTCACTACTCCACTGTAAGCCTCAGCCTGGAGGCGCTCAGCTATAAAGCTACATCAGTGGATCAGCAAACATGGCTCTCCAATCTAGTGTCTGAAGCCACCCTACTGCACAAGTGAATTTCTCACACAAAGACACTCAGCTTTACTTACTCCATCGGCTTGGAAGTCCACCACTTGGTCTGGTGTTCTGGTTCTTGGTTTTGCTACTCCTTCTCCTCTGTCATGCCTTTGCTACTCCTCCGATGTTAAAGCTATTTGTACGTCAAGGAGGTCCAATAAGCATGGATCTCAGAGCCAAAAACTGCTGGCTCTTCTCCCTCATTGGTAGTGAGATTGCCCACTCCTGCTTCTGAAATGGCTCATTTTAAACTCAAAAGGATGGCAAAATAGACCAACCCTTATGATAGAGTCCCAAGTTTTTACAATCACAACTATCCATGTCAATAATCACAACTGAATTGTATCATTCTGTCAGCATCTTCTCCCATGTTCTCTTACCCAGACCCATCAGAGGAAAAAAAAAAAAAAGTCAATTGATGGGAGTTATAATCACCATGGACTCCTGGTGTGACACTGTAGGCTAAACACTGGACTGTGAACTACAAGGTCAGCCGTCTAAACCCACCAACTGCCCCTTGGAAGCCCTATACAGGATCACTCTGAGTTGGAACCAACTCAACAGCGCTTAACAACAACAAACACAAACACTATGGGTAGAAGAATCATATAAAGTAATTCATTGCACTGCAATAATATTCTATGATATATCTTTTTCCTTCAAATTGTACGTTTTCTCCACTGTCCTTCAGGGTCAACCGTACAAGTGGTTAGATGATGCAGCAATTAATTTCCTGCTTATTCCAGATATAGAGTAAAATCATTTATAAAGCAGTCTTAAAAATGTTTCTCATTTATCAATTGTCCATACAAAACTCCACATATTGCCTTTTGATAGATGGAGTAATGAGGTGTTAAGGAACTCTAGAAAAGTGAGTAACTTGTTCAGTCAACTACCCAAACATTCAGGTCCTGAAGGGGTCTGGTTAATATTATTAGTTTTCTTTTGATGTTAGAAGCAAAGGAGTCTGAACACTTTAATTCTGGGAGCAAACTGGCCAAGGTACTCAAAGTTTATAAAGTTTAAAAGAAAAACTAGAATAAAAAAGTTAAAAATAAAACACAGATATGGAATACTCATTATATTATGTGGCTTTTTTTTTAAGTTTTTTTTTTATTGTGAATTGAATGATAGTTTACATGGGAGAACACTCATCATTTCATTGCAATGATTGTAATCTCTTCCACGCATCATCATTCAACAGCATTTCCTTCTATTCCCTCTGGGGGTTTTTTTTGTTGGTGGTGTTGATTTTTTTTGAATGTACACAAAAAACACTCAGGAATATATAATCATTTAAAGAACAAAAGGGGACATTCTGTAAGCCTGTCTCCTGACCACAAGTACACAGCCTTTCTCTTTCCATGAGTCTAGAGTCCTCAGCTGCTCTATCTCTCCATGTCCTTATCTCTGCCTCCATCTCTGGTGTCACTATTTCTCTGGATAAGGTCCTACATTCCACTCATGCTCTTCTTCTTTGATGGGCCTAAGGTCCTCTGTTCATGGTATTATTCTTTCTAACTACACCTTGATCCCAAAATCAGTTAATCAACTTGTGTTTTTAAGTTTCACAAATCTATTTGGAAATCGTTTGTATGCCATTGTGTAGGTTCCTGTTCAGTGAGACACTGAATAAAGTCTCTGAAATTGTAAATTCTTATAGGAACAGAAAGTCTCATCTTTCTTTTGCAGAGATATGAATTTCTAACCTTGCGCCTAGCAGTCCAACTCATAAATTAGAAATTAGAGATAGACAAAATACTTCAAAGAAATCTATTGTATTTACAGTCTACTATGTTTTTGTTTCTCTGTCCTTTATGTGTCCTAATGTATAAAAGACAATTTTGAATAATTGCCTCCCTAGTAACTATTGTCTCTTTGCTTAGTACCTCATTAAGCAACATGGCTTCCCAACTCTCAAATACAAATTGTTGTTGTTAGATGCCATTAAGTTTTTCCAACTCATAGCGACCCTATGCACAATGATCACTGCCTGATCATGATCCATGCTCACAATTGTTGTTATGCTTGAGTTCATTGTCATTGCCATTGCATCGATCCGTTTCCTTGGAAGTCCTGGCCATTTTCATTCACTCTCCATTTTACCTAGCATGATGTACTTCTCCAAGGAATGGTCCTTCCTGAAAACACAACTACGAGAGAAGTCTCACCATCCTTGCTTCTAAGGAGTATTCTAGTGTACTTATTCAAACACAGATGTTTGTTATCTGGAAGTCCATGGTACTTTCAATGTTTTTCATCAACACCAAATTCAAATACATCAATTTTTGTAAAGCTTTCCCTTACACATTGTCAATCTTTCGCATGAATATGTAGTGATTGAAAATCCCATGGCTTAGGTCAGGGACACCGTAGTCCTCAAAGTGACATATTTGTAGTTTAACAGTTCAAAAAGGTCTTTTGCAGCATATTTCCCTAATGCAATATGACATTTGATTTCTTGACTGCTGCTTCCATGACTGTTGATTGTGGGTCAAAGCAAAATAAAATACTTAACAATTTCATTACTTTCTCTGTTTATCCTGATGTTATTTATTGATTCTGTTGTCAGAATTTTGTTCTCTTTATATTGAGTTTCAACAGTACATCAACAGGGAACTGTCAGAAATTCATGCTGGACTAAAAAGAGGACATCAATGAGGACTATCACTACTATTGTCAGATAGATCTTGACGGAAAGCAGATAATACCAGAAAGATGTTTATTTATGCTTTATCATATATGTAAAGGCTTTCGATTATGTGGACCATTACAAGCTATGGATAACATTGTGAAGAATGAATATTCTAAAATACTTAATTGTGCTCATGAGTAGACCAAAAGGCCATAATTTGAATAGAACAAGTAGAGTGAATGATTTAAAGTCAGTAAAGGTATATGTCAAATTTGTATTATTTCACCATAGTTATTCAATCTGTATGCTGAACAAATAATCCTGAAGACGGATTATATGTAGGAAATGGCATCAGGAATGGAAGAAGACTCATTAATAACCTGTGCTATGGTGTGGTGCTGTGGGCTAATGCATCACACTGCAAAGTCATTTGAACTGCAAGGTCAGTGGTTCAAGCTCACCAGCTGGTCCTTGGAAACCCTATACAGGGTCGCTATGGGTCAGAATCGACTCGATGGTACTTAACAACAACAAACAACAACAAGCAGATAACATGACCTTACTGGTTGGAAATGAAGAGCACTTGAAATACTTACTGATGAAGATCAAACACAACAGCCTTCAGTATAGATTGCACCTCTATGTAAAGAAAAGGAAAATCCTCACAATTGGACCAATAAATAAAATGATCATAAACAGAGAAGAAATTAAAGTTGTTAGATATTTTATTTTGCTTGGGTCCATAATCAGTACTCATGGAAGCATCAGCAAAGAAATAAAAAAGATGTATTGAATTAAGAAACATGGCACAAATCTGCTGCAAAAGACCTCTTTAAAGTGTTAAAGAGCAAAGATGTCACTTTGAGGATCAAGATGTGCCTGACCCAAGCCATGATATTTTTTATACCCTCATATGCATGGGAAAGTTGGACAGTGGATAAGGAAGACCAGAGATGATTTGATGAAATATTATTATGTTTGCAAATAATATTGGAAGTGCCATGGGCTTCCAGAAGAACAAACAAATCTGTCTCGGAAGAAGTACAGCCAGAATGCTCCTTATAAGCCAGGATGGCCATACTTAATCTCTTATACTGTGGACATATTATCAGGAGGAACCAGTCCCTGAAGAAAGATATCATGCTTGGTAAAGTGGAGGGTCAGCAAAAATGAGGAAGACCCCCAATGAGATGGATTGGTACAGTGGCATCAATAATTGTTAGGATGGCACAGGCCTGGTCAGTACTTTGTGCTGTTGAGTAAGGGTTGCTATCAGTGGCAACTGACTCAATCATACCTAAAAACTGCAATGTACATGAATTTTATTCAATAGACCATGGATGAAAATTATGAAAGTCATCTCTAGACATAAATACCTCCAAAGGGATTCTTTACTGTCTTCCTTCATCTACCAGCGACTGCTGATAATATGTTGACTATCTGAATGGATACATAGAGTAGAGCAGTTCCATCTTCCTAAAACACCCTTAATTTATAATCTCTATTTCACTTTAATTTATAATGACAAAGTAATCAATTTTGGAAGTAAGGATACAAGTTAGCCTTGGAGGATTTATGATCAAAAGAGAACAAAAGAGGATAATGGTAACTTTCTGTTTCTTCATCTAAGTGCTACTTGTCTGAGTGTGTTAGTTTGTAAAAATTGGCTGATTTATATGACTGTTGAACTCGTGGACTCGTGGAATCCTGGACTCCGGGTAGGGTGCTGTAGGATCAGCACTGGACAGCAAACCACAAGGTAAACAGTTCAAACCCACATGCTGCTCCTCAGCGATCCTATACAGGGTCGCTACGAGTCGGAACAGACTCCATGGCACTTAACAACAACAATAACAACACAATACTTAAGAAGTCTTAGTGGTTGAAAGGTTAAGTGTTCAACTGTTAAGCAAAAGGTAGGTGGTTTGAACATACGAAGAGCTCAATGCACTAGTTCTACTCAACCCTTGATATGTTCACACCACCTCCCTTTAGGTTATCAGCTGAGCACTTAACCATTGAACAGTCAGGATTCCTTATATATTGTGTTGTTCTTCTTAAGTGCCCTCATGTTGGTTCCGACTCATAGTGACCCTGGATAGGATATTGTATACTTCACTGAAATGTCTTTGAAATTGTTTTTGAAGACTACCTTTTACAGGAGTTAGTATTTGTTTTTGAGTTCAAGTGCATGGCTGCTTCAAAGAGAAGTTTTTGCTTTTGGTTCTTCATTTGAATTTAAAGGCTATGGAGTGTTTTCTACTTAATAAAAAAATTTAGATGCTTTTACTATCCTTGAATTATAGTTCTCCAAGGAAATGTTCCTTTTTTTTTTTTTTAAGTCACCAAATTCCCTTGAGACAAGTGAGCCCAGTGCACAAAAAGGATTAGAGGTTTTATAATCTACAACACTACAAAGCAACCTGCTGTGTTTCTCATATAAGTCAGAAACATCTAGAAGTAAACAATGGACTGTACATTTTTTCTCTTGTTTCTTCATTTGTGAACTTTTAAAAAAAGATATATAGTTACTTTTATGTATCCAGGAAAATATGCTTTAATTAAAATATAATAATTAGGAGAACATTGCCTCATTTTTAAAACTTGAAAGAAGAAATTAAGTTAGGTAAGGCCAGGTTCTTGTATGATACTATTTTTATTAGCTTACTTATCATGAGTGTTTGCTGGTGGGGATAAAGTGTATTTGTATGAGAGTACAAGATAAAAGTGAGGTTTCAAGAATCTAATGGGAAGCTACATCTGATGGAAACATAAACTAAAGAAAATGCCTCTGTTCTGGATCTCACATCATAAGTAGAGCATTGAAAATGGAATTGCTCTTAAGATAATAAGGTTTGGAAATTTTTGTGTTTTAATTTGAGTAATGTAAATTTTATTGCATTAATCTGAGTGAAGAAATGTATTCCCTTCTAAACCATTGAAATAGTTTCACTTTTTTGTTGTTG
>NW_006408656.1:456161-479829 GCF_000296735.1 Chrysochloris asiatica
TTCCGACTTATAGGGACCTTGTATGGGTTTTTTGAGGAGTGACTAGTGAGTTTGAGCCACTGACCTTGCACTTCAAACCAACCTTGCAGCACAGGGCTTATCCTACAGTGCCCCTGATTATTTAATTTGAAAAGTTACACTGAAAGAATCAGTTATATAATCTGAGAATTTTGAAACTTCAATTTTGTGGGAATTGCACTTTGGATATATATAGTCTTCACAGTAGCCAACAAATATGAGAAATACATTTTATGTAATGAGTTTGTTACTTTCGTCTGATAATTATAAATGCATATGCCTCTAGTATACATGGTCATTGTGAATATTGTGGTATATGACACTGGAAAAATAGGTTTGCCTTCAACTTGGAAAACTTTCCTTCATATAAACTAACCAACCAACCAGCCAAAGCACTGCCATCAATCAAGTTGATTCTGATTCAGTGAGCCTGTATAGGGTTTCCAAGGCTGTGAATCCTTATGTAGCAGAAAGCCTCGTCTTTCTCCCATGAAGTAGCTGATGTGTTTGAACTGCCAGCTTTGCTGTTGACAGTCCAGTGCTTATCCTACAGCATCACCAGGGCTCCTTCATTTACTAAGCAATCATATTTAACTCAATATAACCTAAGTATTTTATGTAAAATCCAATTGTTGTATTTTAAAGAAATTTCTTCTTTCTCTAAATTGCCATGCTAGCCACTGAGGCCTCTAAGAATATTATCATTAGTTGAAAATATATTTTAATTTTACTAAAGCTCTGGTGACCCTGTAGAATAAGCACTGGTCTGCTATCCACAAGGTCAGCAGTTCAAAATTACAAGCCACACTGAAGGAGAAAAAGGAAGTTTTCTGCTCCCATAAAGATTTATTTACAGCCCTGAAAACCCTATAGATAGTTGCTATGTGTCAGAATCAACTTGATTGCAGTAAGTCTGGGGGTTTGTTTTGGTTTGTTTTTGTTTGTTTTTTTTTAGTATCACCTGACAAGCTTTTTAATGGAATTGAGAAGCTTTATGTTGTCAAGAAAAAAAAGGGCATGCCAATGTAATTCCTGAAGAATTTTCAGAGGTGTGATGATGAGGGTATTGAGTTCACATAGTCTATATAGCACACAGTTGTAATGGAGTGCCAAGGACTCACAGCCACCCTGTATAAAGTTTCCATGGGGGGTTGAACTACAGACCTTGTGTTTAGCAGTCCAGTGCTTATCTTACAGTGCTACACCAAGATGCTTATAGCACCACATCAAGTTTTATTCAAATCTTAAGAGGCAGAAAATCTTCAGTTGACATCTGATTTACAGAACATAAGCTATCAGAAAGTACAATAAACACAAATATATTTGATTAACAAGGTGAAATGAGTCACCAGCAGTGTAAAGCAATTTAACATAAAGAAAATATATTAGAAAGAATCACTGAAAACCAGAATGTAAAGTGATTATGATATTTTGGGGGTTGTAATTTTGTTTTAAATTTTTGAAGCAATAACATCTATAATAATAAAAAAAAAGATATGGCTTTATCAGTACAATATTGTATCCCCTTGTGATGCCTGTTGTTATGTGCCATCAAGTCAGTTCCATAGCAACCCTATATAGGGTTTCCGAGGAGTGACTGGTGGATTTGAACCGCTGTACTTGCAGTTCAAACTGACCTTGTAGTCTAGTGCATTATCCTGCAGTGCCACACCAGGACACTCTGGTGTGCCTGAACTTATGAAAATAGAGGAGAAAGTTAAGTCTTGTTTACTCTATTTAGTTAGTTAAATTCTGAGTTAAAACTAAGTGGGAAACTATTTTTTTGTTTGTTTGTTTGTTTCTGGTAGGATAAGTACTGGACAGCTGACCACAAGGTTAGCGGTTCAAACCTACCAACCACTCCTTGGAAACCTTATACAGAGTCACTATAAATTGAAACTGGCATCAAAACAACAAGAACAACTTTTGAGTATGAGTCCTGGTGTGGTGTTGTAGGATAGACACTGCACTGCAAGGTCTGTTTGAACAGCAACAACTATTGAGTAGCAGAATATTTATGGAGAATATTTTTTTAAAAATAGATAGCTTATACAACTATCTAGGCTTTAGTTCTCATTTTTCTTTTATTCTTTTTATTTCTATTTTTAAATAGCCATCAGCTATGAGAAACCACACAACTATAACTACCTTTATTCTTCTTGGACTGACAGATGATCCACAATTACAGATGGTCATTTTTCTTCTACTTTTTTTCACCTATATGTTGAGTGTCACTGGAAACCTAACCATCATTACTATCACTTTACTGGATTCACATCTCAAGACGCCCATGTATTTCTTTCTCCGAAATTTCTCATTTTTAGAAGTATCTTTCACTACTGTCTGTATTCCTAAATTTCTAGTTAGCATGGCCACAGGGGATAAGACTATTTCCTACAACAATTGTGCAGCACAGCTGTTTTTCACTATTCTTTTGGGGGCAACAGAATTTTTCCTCTTGGCTGCTATGTCCTATGACCGCTATGTGGCCATCTGCAAGCCCCTACATTACATGACCATCATGAACAGCAGAGTCTGCAACCTGTTGATCTTTGCTTCATGGTTGGCAGGTTTTATAATAATTTTTCCACCTCTTCTTTTGGGTCTCCAACTTGATTTCTGTTCAGACAACACTGTAGACCATTTCTTCTGTGATGCTTCTCCTCTATTGCAGCTCTCTTGTACAGACACACATGTAATAGAATTGATGACACTTCTCTCAGCTATTTTGACACTCTTGGTTACACTGGTGTTGGTGGTTCTCTCCTACACAAACATCATTAAGACTATTTTGAAAATACCTTCTGCTCAACAGAGGAAGAAGGCCTTTTCTACTTGCTCTTCTCACATGGTTGTTGTCTCCATTTCTTATGGGAGCTGCATCTTCATGTATGTGAAGCCTTCTGCAAAGGAAAGGGTATCTTTAAATAAAGGAATAGCTCTGCTCAGTACTTCTGTTGCCCCCATGTTAAATCCCTTCATTTATACACTGAGAAACAAACAAGTAAAAGATGCTTTTAAACACATAGCTAAAAGACTGAAGTTTTCTCAAAGAAGTGAATAATTTTAATAAGATTAATAAAATGATGAGCAAAACAACATGAAGGGTGAAGTATGCCACAGATTCACCAATGTATTCAAATTAATATTGTGTATATTTTCTGACTTACAATTTTCACTGTGGTTTATCAAATCTACAAAACCTAACCTTGACTCCTATATGTTTTTCATTCAAAGAACACATATATATTTCTTGTTTTCATGCCAAATCACTGGCTTCTGTATTTGGTTCCTTCAATCAATTTCCTCTCAAAATATTTTCAAAGAAATTCAGGGATTAAAATAAAATACATTTTATGTAGAGCTTTAAATATTACCTATTTGATCACCTCCCAGTTTATTGGAGTCCTGGTGTGGTGCTTAGGATAAGCAATGGACTGCTAACTGCAAGGTTAGCAGTTCAAATCCATCATCTATGCCTTGGAAACCCTATACACAGGAGCTAGGTGTTGAAACTGACTTGACAGCACTTACCAACAGCAACTTTAGCTTGTTATTGGAAAAGCCAGAATTTGAGATTTTTATATCTTACTCAATATTAAATAGCATTTCCTAATAATTCACTTTCTAATATTTATTGAAATTATATGTTTTCACAGTTTCCAATTTGCAAGAAACTCAGAAATACATGAAGTAAGTCAAGAAACAATGCTACTAGGGTTCCAGTTTTTATGTGCATGGATTTATTCCACACAAAATATGTTAAATATGTCTTTGTGAGATACCTGCAGACAAATTCTCTCAGTAATGTATTTGTCTTAGTCTCATTTGTTGTTGTTGTTGTTAACTGCCATCAAATCAGTTCTGACCTATAGCAACCCTGTATAGGGTTTCCGAGGAGCAGCTGGTGAGGTTGAACAACCGACTTTGCAATAAAAACTAACTTTGCAGTCCAGCACATTAATCCACAGTGCCACACCAGGACACCTTAGGGTGCCTTCAAATGAAAAGGCCCAACCAAAAAAGTGGCTTTCAAGGGGATCTGCAGGGCCAGTTACATTTAAGGCAGAGAGGTCGGCTCAGAAGTTTATGGGGACTATTTTTTTGAGATTCCAAAGGGGTAATCTTGAAATTTTTCTTGCAGGACATATGAACTTATTAGAAATGTTTTTAAGAAAATTGAAAACTCCATTGATGAAAAAAAAAAAAAACAATACAAAACAGGAAAATATGCTAACGAATATTTTTTTCATCATAGCAGAGCACTGACTCATTTTTCAAGGTTAGCAAGGACTGTTCTATGAGAAATACATGCAAAAACCATAACTTATTCACTTACAATGCTGGTCTTGCCCCTTCAAATTTTATATGTTCCTAAAACTCAAATAACAGTGAAAAGGAATATGATTGATTTTCCTTACAGATGCCAAAACTACTGTTTTGACTTGGTATAAATCAAAGAGAGCATAATTCTTCTGGCAATCTTGTTGTTGTTGTTAAGTGCCGTCTAGTCGGTTCCGACCCATAGCGACCCTGTACAGGGTTTCCGAGGGTGTAAATCTTTACGGGAGTAGAAAGCCTCATCTTTCTCCCGCGGAGCGGCTGGTAGTTTCGAACCACTGCTAGAGAGATGGAAATATCACCTTCAGAAGTATATAGACGTATCCCTTAAACAATCAATAAATAAGGATTCAGATGCAGACAGTACAGACCCGGACAGGAGGCCAAGCCCCTGTGGGCCCAAGCGTTGTTGACCGTCCAAACCATAGGCTCTGAGGATCAGACTCTAGCCACCTAGTAGACATAGCAAACTGTCCCTCATCTGATTATTCAGTAATGCTTGTTAGTAATCTCATACATGAGCCCTGGATATCCACAGACAAATGTAAAAACCTTCCCTAAAAGTCGAGACTGTAAATTCCAAAAAGCCAAGTCCCCCCCCCATCCAAAAAAAAAAAAAAAAAAAGCTAAAGAGGATAGAGAGAAACACTGTAAACTGATGATATATGGTGGGGATAATAATCAATGTAATGAAACAATCTATATGAATGGTTGAATGTGAAGCTGATGATGTGCCCTGTAAACTTTCACTCAATGCAAAATAAAAACACTTAATTAAAAAAAAAAAAAAAAAAAGTATATAGACGTAGATGGAGGGTCTATTGCAAAACAATAATTTCACATCTTGATATTTTTGCTTAATAAAGATTTCTATGATTTTGTAGCAATGCTTTTTGACTTGCCCACACCTGTTCAGAAACTAAAGAAACTTTCGAGAAGTTAATTATTCACTCTTATTGTAATTTTCAAGACAAGATTATTATGCCCATTTATTGCATACTTGCAATGTTCCAGGCTTTTTAAATATATCAGGTTCCACTCCAGACATGTATAAGACAAGTATTTTCATATTAATTTATGCATTTATTACATAAGGCATAATGAACGGAAATAACTTGTTGTTGACTAAATCTTACTAATGACAGAAAAATAGTCGATAGGTCTCCATGCAACTTTCATGACTTATTATCAAAATAAAGTGAATATCCCACAATACTTCACATACCTCTATGTCACACAGAATGCTGTGTGACCTTGAACCACCACCCTTGCAATTCAAACTGATTTTGCAATCCAGTGCATTAACCCACAGCGCTACACCAGGCAATGCAATGGCTGATCATGTCCGTATCTAAGGTGAACAAAAGAAAACTTTTCCCACAAAGACTAATGTAAACTTCCTTAATGAACATTTATCTATTTTTAGTTTCCAAAGCAGGTAGCTGATGATTTTGTGCAGAATTTCTCATTGTAGCATTCTCATTTTGTTGACTTATCAAATTGTAACATGAATTTTGTTCTAATGTATTTCAAAGCAAATGTAACTGAAAAACCTCCAGATTGATAAGCAATTAAGTAGGGATTTTATGACGGTTTTATGAGGGCTTAAAATACTTACTGATGCAAATCAAAGACCATAGCCTTCAATATGGTCTGTACCTCAGTGTAAAAAAAAACAAAAATCCTTACCATTGGACTAATAACTAATATCAACATAAATGAAGAAAAGATTGAAGTTATCAAAGACTTCATTTTGCTCAGATCAGTCATCAACACACATAAGGAAGCAGGAGTCTAGAAATAAAATGGTGGTACTGCATTAAGCAAATCTTCTGCACATGATCTCTTTAAAGTGTTCAAGAGTAAAGATGTCAGTTTGAGGACTAAGGTGTGCCTGACCAAAGCCATAGTATTTTCAATAACCTCATATGCATGTGAAAGTTGGACAGTGAATAAAGAAGCCTGTAAAAAATCAATGCATTTGAGTATGGTGTTGTAGGAGAATATTCAAAATATCATGGACTGCCAAAAGAACAAACCGATCTATATTAGAAGAAGTACAGCCAGAATGTTCCTTAAAAGCTAGGATTGTCAGACTTCATCTCATACTTAGAACATATTATCAATAGGGATCAGTCCATGGAAAAGGACATCATGCTTGGCAAAATGGAGGATCAGATGAAAAAATGATGAGCCCCAATGAAATGGATCAGTGCTGTGGCAGCAGCAATGGGTTGAAGTGTGGCAACAGTTGTGAGGTTGATGCAGGATTGGATAATATTTTGTTCATTTGCACATAGGGTCACTTTGAGTTGGTACCCACTTACTGGTACCTAACAACAACATTTACCCAGTGTATTTTTGTTGCTGTTGTTAGGTGCTGTCCAGTAAGTTCCAACTTACAATGGTCCTATGTACAACAGAGTGAAACTCTATCCAGATCTGTACCATTTTGTGATCTTAACTACGTTTTAGTTCATTGTTGCAGCCACTGTGTCAATCCACCTCATTGAGGGTCTTCTTATTTTCACTGACCTTCTACTTTATCAACCATGATATCCTTTTCCAGGGAGTGTACCTTCTGATAACAAGTACATAAGATAAAGTCTTGCCATCCTCACATCCAAGGAGCATTTCAGCTATACTTCTTCCAAGATTGGTTTGTTTGTTCTTTTGACAGTCCACAATATATTCAATATTATTTGGCAACATCATAATCGAAATATGTCATTTCTTCTTTGGTCTTCCTTATTCACTGTCCAGCTTTGGCATACATATAAGGTGATTGAAAAGACCTAGTGTATAGTAAAACATAAATTAATAAATTAAGGAGCTCTGGTAGCATAGTGGTTACGAATCGGGCTGCAAACACAAGGTCAGCAGTTCGAAACTACCAGCTGTTCCACGGGAGAAAGATGAGGCTTTCTGCTCCCGTAAAGATTTACAGCCTCGGAAACCCTGTGCAGGGTCACTATGAGTCGGAATCAACTGCATGGCACATAACAACAATAACAACAAATTAATAAATTAATCAGTGAAAGATAGGAAATAAGAATGAAGTCAATATATTCAATAATAATATAAAATTTCAAAATTCAGGATTAATAAAATTCTAAGACTATGTTCAAAATGTCCATTATAAAAGTAGTTAATGAATTGGACTTAATAACATATCATGAACAATATTTAAGTGTTACAAAATTGTACTCATATACAAAATTGTACTCATAAACTCATTTTGATTATGCAGTATGATATGAAAATGGATGAGAAATAATTAAATTTTCTGTAGCTGTATAGCCATATTATATCATGTTTCAATAAGTATGGTGGAAGAATACAACCATGGAGCATACCTTTCCTAATTTTAAACCATCGAGTGTCCCTTGTTCTGTTCTAACAACTACCTCTTGTCTACTACAGGTTCCTCATGAGCACAATTAAATGTTTCAGAATATTCATTCTCAGCTATGTTGTCCATAGCTTGTCATGGTCTATACAATTGAAAGCCTTGGGTAGTCAATAAAGCACAGGTACACATCTTTCTGATACTCTGTGCTTTCAGTCAAAATCCTTGTCAGTGTACTATTGCAGCCATTTTTAAATTATCTTTGGAAATTTTTTTACTTAATTGTAATATTAATGATGTAGTATGATGATTCCTGCATTCTGTTGGGTCACCTCTTTTTGGAATGGGCACAAATATGGATCATGCTGCCTTATTTGTATTTTTGTATAACAATTTTTGAAAAGCCCAAAAGCATTCTTTATTTTGAAAAATTTACAGATTAAGATAACTATTTCCCAAGTGTAAACTGCTACAATTTGATGACCTTGAGCTATACTTACGGATGTAGTAGCTCAAAATACCAACTGAGAGGGAAGGACTCTTAACATCAAGTATCAATCCTGTTCCTTCTGTATACAGGGTAGATAGGGATGGGCAACTTAGACATTGGCTACCTAAAATGAGGGGGTGATAAGTGTACAAAGTGACTGGTTTACAAATTTTCAAGAAAGAGTTTAGTTTAAGAGTGTGGAGGGAAAGGTAGAGTCCCCACTGAATCATTTTCATCTTGTATAGACAGGTCTGGTAAAAAGAGATGGAGATAAGATCCTTATGATTCAATAATGAGTAATTGTTACTATGACTAATTGCAACTGTCACAACTGTAAAGGTAGAAGTTTTGTAACAAAAATGGGGGAGTAGTTAATCTTATAGTCCAGGTACAGAGACCCTGGGACCATCAAGAAAGAAGAGCATGAGCAGAATGTGTGACCCTATCCAGAAAGGCAGCGACACCCAAGAGGGAAGCAGAGATAAGGACATGGAGAGAGAGAAAGAGCTGCTGAGGACTCTAGACTCACGGAAAGAGAAAGACTGAGTATTGGAGACCAGGAGACAAGCTTACAGAATGTGCCCTTTGTTTAAATTACTATAAATTCCTGAGTTTTTGTGTACATCCCCCAAGACAAAACAAAACGAAAAAAAAAAAAAAAAAACAGCAGAGGGAATGGGAGCAAATACTGCTGATTGATGAGGCATGGAGGAGATTGTAATCATTGCAATGAAATGAAGAGTGTAAAACCAATGTTCTCCCAGGTAAATTCTCAATTCACACACACAAAAAAAGATAACTGTTTCCAAGTTTTCCTAATGGCTGGAGTCCTTGTGTGGTGCTCTTGGTTAATGCACTAGACTGAAAGGTTGGTTTGAACCTCAAGATTGGCAGTTCAAACTTACCAGCAGCTCCTTGGAAACCCTATACAGGGTCACTATGAGCCAATAAGCTTTTTAACAAAGATCATGACAATTTCAAACAATTATATTAAGAATTTCTTTAATTTACTATAGCTTTCTTTTTAAGAGTGTTTATTTTCTCATTAAAAAAAACAAAACAAAGAAACCTCTACCCATTTTGGAGCAAGTGGCAAGGAGATATCATCATAAAGGTATACTATTGACAACTACCTTTCTTCTTTCTTACCAAACCAAACCTATTGCTGTCTAGTCAATTCTGACTCATAGCTACCTTATAGAGCAGACTAGAACTTATCAATAGGGTTTCTGAGACTATAAACTTTATGGAAGCAGAATGCTTCATCTTTCTCCTGAGGTCTGATAGGTCAGAACCATCAGTCATTCATCAGCAGCCCAGTGCTAAACCCACTGAGCCCTGAGGGCTCCTACATTTTATGGTTGTTGTTGTTCAAGTCAGTTTGCCCTGTATAGGGTTTCCCAGACTTTGAATCTTTGCAGGAGCAGAAAACCTCATCTTTTTCTCAGGGAGCAGCTAGCGGGTGGGCGCCAACTGGCATGATTCGCAGTCCAGTGCTTATCCTAAGAGCAACTGCACTCCCACTATTTAGGGTGGTAATTGTGTACCTTGGAGTCGGTTTGACTCATAGCGACCATGTATGGAGTTTCTGAAGTTGTAAGGAGCTGTGGTAGCGCTCTGGTTACGAATCGGCCTGCCAATACCACGGTCAGCAATTCGAAACTACCAGCTGCTCCGCGGGAGAAAGATGAGGCTTTCTGCTCCTGTAAAGATTTACAGCCTCGGAAACCCTGTACAAGACCGCTATGAGTCGGAACTGACTCCAAGGCACATAACAACAACAAGTTTTACGAGAGTATAAAAGCATCATCCTTTCTCCCACGGATGGCTGGAAGAGTCACACTGCTGATCTACTGGTTATTAGCAAGCAGTTTAGCTTGTAATTCACTACATTACCAAAGCTCTTTATTTTTTATGGTTGTTGTTAAGTTCTGTCCAGTCGGTTCCAACCCATAGCGACCCTGTATAGGGTTTTGGAGAGTGATTGATGGGTTTGAACTGCTGACCTGCCGTTCAAACTGACCTTGAGGTCCAGAACATTATCCTGCACTCACCACAAGAGGGAAAATTGAAACATGTGCCTTTGTAAAATACTTATTTGTAAAATTAATATGTCTTTGAAAAATAATTATCCTACAAACATCTGCTGCTTTATGTGATACAAAATTCTATGAGCTATTACATTTTATTATACAAAATTATATAATCTTTGGACTCTTGGTGTGGTACTGCACTATGAACCACAAAGTCAGCAGTTCAAACCCAACAGCTGCTCCTCACAAACCCTATACAAGGTGGCTATGGGTCAGAACCGATTCAATGACACTTAACAACCACAACATTATATAATTTGTATTATTAAAAGTGATTTTTACAGAATTATCTTCAACAGTATCATTTAGTATATAAATTATAACATACATAGTGCTTTAACAAACTTCAAGCTCAGTGATGACCTTGGTATTTAGCAACTGACATAAAACTGTAAGAAATAAGTTTATTATGGACGTCATTATTTGCTGAGTGTAACTGAAGACAAAAATCTAAAGCTACAATTTGACATTTTCTCAATAACCAGTACCTTATATGTCTGAAGCAGTTAATGCCAAAACAAAGGAAACCTATGTTTGTTTTTCTCGTCCCTGGAATTTCTAAGCCTAGGTAGGGAAATAACATTTTTTTGTGATGAATTAACAAAACTGCTGAAATCAGATCCTTTATTACAACTATATTTGTTGCAAAAATAATCCAGTAAATAAAAACAAACTTTAAACAGTTTCAAATTAGCACAGTGGGAATGAATCCAAGAAATTCTAATGAAATCTTTAGGGGACAAGGAGACTTGAAAAGTTCCCAGGAGTTTAAAGTTATCCTATACATGTGTGGATGTTTACAGCTGTTTCTCTTCAGCTGTAAACTCTTCATAACTCTTTTGAGTTATGGTGTTGGAGGAAAATATTGAAAGTGCCATGGGCTACCAAAAGAACAAACAGATCTGTGTTGGAAGAAGTGCAGCCAGAGGAAGCCAGGGTGGCCAAACTTCGTCTCTCATACTTAAGGACAAATTGTCAGGAAGGACCAGTCGCTGGAGAAGGGTATCATGTTTGGTAAGGTGGAGAATCATAGAAAAAGAGGAAGAACCCCAGTAATATGGATTGGCAAAGTGGCAGCATCAATGGGCTCAAGCATGGCAACAATTATGAGGTTGGCCCAGGACCCAGCAGTGTTTCATTCTATCGTACATTGGGTCGCTATGAGTCGGTACAACAAAAATGCATGTCTGGAAGCTTTAACAAATAACCAAAAAGGGAGAGAGATTTATAATTTTCCAATTTTACTTTGTTGTTGTTGGGTTTTTTTGGGGTTTTTTTTGATAGTGCATCATATTTTTTTCAATTTTTTCTTTTGAATTGAGTGGGGTTTACAGGCAAGATCATCAGTTTTACATTCAACAAATCGTGCACTTTGTTTCATCTCAATGATTGCAATTCCCTCCATCCCACGCCAGTTATCCTGCTTCCTCCATATAGAAACTAGTTCCATTCCACCCACCTTCCCATCCCTTCTCAACTTTGTCCTTAGGTAAATGCTGCCCTTTTGATTTTGAATGGTTAATTTTTTTCTTCATTCATCGTGAACATACCTTACTAGTGTTGTTGTTCCCCCATATATACCTATCTTCTGCTTAATTGAAGGTTGGGCCACAAGGGTGAGTTCCTTTCCAGCCCAGAAGGGTAGTTGAGGACCATAGTCTCAGGTTCCTCCAGTGTCTTTCTGATCAATAAGCCAATCATTTTGGTTTGTTCTTTTTTTAAATAATTTTGAGTTTTGTTCCATATATTCTGCTGCTCTATCCAGGGCCTTCAAATGAGTTTCATTTCAGAGCAGTTGGTAGTGGTAGCCCAGCACCATCTAGTTCTTCTGGTCTCAGAATCATGGAGATTGATGATCACATGTTCCACTAATTCATTAGACTAATTGACTCTGTTGTTGTTGTTAAGTGCCATCCAGTCGGTTCCGACCCATAGTGACCTTGTATTGGGTTTCTGATGAGCTGCTGGTGAACTAGATCCACTGACCTTGCAATTCAAATGGCTTTGCAATCTGATGCATTAATCCACAGTGCCACACCAGGACTCCAATTGACTCTAAGTCTCTTCAATTATAATCACTCTTCTTTCTTCTTCACATGGAGGGACCAATAGCTTTACCTTATGGCTACTCATGAGCTTGTGATATACCAGACACTGCTCACCAAAGTAGGATGTAGAACTTTGTCTTTGTGGCCGATGTTATGCCAATTGGCCATGATGTCCCCTGAAACTATGACCTTGAGCCTCCAGGCCCAGCAAATCATTGCCTTAAGATGTTTGATAATATATAAGAAGTTTTCATCACTTGTCCACTGTATGTTCTACCACATTCATAGTTGTGTTTGCAGAAAAGCTAAATAGCCATGTATCAATATCCTATTGTATGTATGTGGAATATATATATAACATATGTTGTCGTGTCATTGGTAATTGCCATTGAGTCAGTTCCGACTCATAGCAACCCGTATACCATTACTGAGGAGCAGCTAACGAGTTTGAACCGCCAAACTTGCAGGCCAGTGCATTAGCCTGCAGTGCCATGTATATATATGTTGTTGTTAAGTGCTATTGAGTCGGTTCTGACCCATAGGGATCCAAGAAGTGGCTGGTGATCTTGATCCATCAACCTTGCAATTCAAACCAACTTTGCAATCCAGCACATTAATCCACAGCACCACAACAGGACTTCACACTGGAACATATGTATCTATCTCATTCTTAACAGGAGGGACTATTCCCTGGAAAAACACATCATACTTGACAAATTGGAGTGTCTGCGAATAAAGAGGAAGACCCTCAACAAGATGGATTGCCACAGTGGATGCAACAATGGGTTCAAATATAATAGCAATTGTGAGGATGGTGCAAGTTTGGGCGGTGTTTTGTTCTGTTGTACATAGGCTCACTATGAGTTGGTACTGACTTGACAATACCTTATAATAAACAATAAAAATACAAGCTGGCAGAAGATATATATATATATATAAGGAGCTCTGGTAGCGTAGTGGTTACGAATCGGGCTGCGAACCTTAAGGCCAGCAGTTTGAAACTACCAGCTGCTCCGCGGGAGAAAGATGAGGCGTTCTGCTCCCGTAAAGATTTACAGCCTCGGAAACCCTGTACAGGGTCGCTATGGGTCGGAACCGACTCGACGGCACTTAACAACAACAACAACATATGTTATGCCTCTTCCTCCCTGTGGTTCACACTTACATTCCATCATCCTTCCCATCCCTTCTCAACATTGTCTATAGGTATACATTGCCCTTTTGATCTTGAATGATTGAACATTCTGTGATGAGCATGATTTTTTAGTGTTGTTTTCCCCCCTATATGCCTGTATACTGCTTGGTTGAAAACTGGGTCACTAGTGTGAGTTCCATTCCAGATCTGAATGGTGGTCAGGGACATAGTCTTTATATCCTCAAATCACTTTCTGACCAGTAAGCCTAGTCATTATTTCATCATTTTGGTTGTTGCTCCACATTTTCTCTCACTGCATATAGTACCTTTGAATGTGATCCCTTACAGAGCAGTTGGTAGTGATAGTTGGGCACTATTGTTTTCCTTTGATCTCAGAGTCACAGTGACAGATGTTCACCTGGTCTATTACTCGATTGGACTAGTTGATACCATGCATCTTCAATTTTCATCACACTTCTTCCTTGCTTACATAGTGAGACCAATAGTTGCACCTTAGTTGGTCACTCATGACCTTTTATGATCCCAATCACTATTCACCAAAGTAGGATGTAGATTTTTGTGGATTATGCTTTGCTTATTTTAACATGATTTCTACCAACTTTGTCAGTCAGAAATTGATCAAACATGCAATAAAATGTATTGATAGTTACTAGTTATTGGAATGCAAAGACTGGAAACAAAGACAAAGTATCTGTAGTTAGAAAATATGGCCTTGGTGACGGAAATGATGCTGGAGATCTCATGATAGAATTTTGCAGGACCAATGACATCATCATTGCAAATACCTTTTTTAAACAACATAAAAGATGACTATAAACATAGACCTCACCAGATGGAATACACAGAAATCAAAGTGACTACATCTGTGGAAAGAGACAGTGGAAAGACTTCATATCACCAGCCAAAACAAGACCAGGAGCACATTGTGGAACCTACCACCAATTGCTCATATGCAAGTTCAGGCTGAAGCTGAAGAAAATTGAAACAAGTGCACTAGAACCAAAATATGACCTTGAACACATCCCACCTGAATTTATAGATCATCTGAAGAACATATTTGACGCATTAGATGGTAAAGACCAAAGACCAAAGAGTTGTGGGATGACATCAAGAACTTCATGCAGGAAGAAAGCAAAAGGTCATTAAGAAGACTAGAAAGAAGGAAAAAACCAACTGGATGTAAGAGGAGACTCTGAAACTTGCTTTCCAGTGTAGAGATGCTAAAGCAAATGTAAAGAAAATTTCAAAGAGCAGCTTGAAAGGACAATGTCAAATAGTGTAAAAACAAAATTTGCAAAGATCAGAATTAGAAAACCAAAAGGGAAGAAATACTCAGTATTTCTCAAGCTGAGGGAAGTGAAAAAAAATTCAGGACTCAACTTGTAGTATTGAAGGATTCTATGGGCAAAATATTGAATGATGCAGAAAGCATCAAAAGAAGATGGAAGGAATACACAGAGTCACAGTACCAAAAAGAAATGGTTGATACTCAACCCTTTCAAGAGGTAGTATATGATCAAGAGCCAGTGATCCTTCAGGAATCCCAAGGTGCATTGAAGTCCAAGGTGCATCGAAGGCACTGGCAAAGACCAAGGCACTGGGAATTGATGGAATACAAATTGAAACCTGTCAACAATTGATGTGGCATAGGAGGCACTCACTCATCAATGCCAAGAAATTTTAAAGAAAACTATCAAGCCAACTGACTGGAAGAGATTAATATTTGTGCCCATTCCAAAGAGAAGTGACCCATTGGGATACAGAAGTCATTGGACAATATCATTAGTATGTCATACGAGTAGAATTTTGCTGAAGATAATCCAAAAACAGCTGCAAACATACAATGACAGATATCTGCCATAGTATCAAGCCAGATTCAGAAGAAGACATGGAATGAGAGGTATCATTGCTAATGTTAGGTGGATCTTGGCTGAAACCAGAGCATACCAGAAAGATGTTTACCTGTGCTTTATTGACTATGCAAAGGTTTTCAATTGCGTGGATCATGACAAGCTATGGACAACATTGCTGAGAATGAATATTCCAGAACACTTACCTGTGCTCTTGAGGAACCTGTGCATAGACCAATAGGCAGTTGTTCGAACAGAACAAGGGAACACCAAATGGTTTTAAATTAGGAAATGTGTGCATCAGAGTTGTATTCGTTCACCATACTTATTCAATTTGCATGCTGTACACATAGTCCGAGAAGCTGGATTATATGAAGAAAAGTATGGCAACAGGATTGGAGGAAGACTTATTAACAACCTGCAATATTCAGATGATACAACCTTGCTTGCTGAAAGCAAAGAGGACTTAAAATATTTACTGAGGATCAAAGACCACAGTTTTTGGTATTGGTTGCACCTCAATGTAAAGAGGACAAAAATCCTCACAACTGGACCAATCAACAACATCCATATTAATGGAAAAAATATTGAAGTTGTTAAAGATTTCATATTGCTTGGATCAACCATCAACACTCATAGAAGCCACAGTCAAAAATTAAATGATGTATTGCATTAGGCAAGTCTGCTGTATAAGACCCTTTTAAAGTGTTCAAGAACAAAGATGTCAGTTTGAGGTCTAAGGTGCACCTGACCCAAACCATGGTATTTACAATAACCTCATGGAGCTCTGGTAGCGTAGTGGTTACGAATCGGGCTGCGAACCGTAAGCTCAGCGGTTCGAAACTACCAGCCGCTCCGCGGGAGAAAGATGAGGTTTTCTACTCCCGTAAAGATTTACACCCTCGGAAACCCTGTACAGGGTCGCTATGGGTCGGACCCGACTCGATGGCACTTAACAACAACAACAACATATGTATATGAAAGTTGGACCATAAAAAAGGAGGACCATAGAAGAAGTGATGCTTTTGAGTTATGGTGTTGGAGAACAGTAAAAGAACAAACCAATCTTTGTAGGAAGAAGTAAAGTCAGAACACTCCTTGGAAGCTAGTATTGCCAGACTGTGTCTCTCATACTTCATACATATTGTTAGCAAGGACCAGTCCCTGGAGAAGGATATCATGTTTGGTAAAGTGAAGGTTCAGATTAAAAGAGGAAGACCCCCAAAGTGATGGATTGGCAAAGTGACAGCAGCAATGGACTCAGATGTAGCAACCATTGTGAGTTTGGCACAGGTCCAGGCAGTGTTTTATTCTGTTGTGCATAGGATTGTTATAAATTGGTACCAATTCAATGGCACCTAATGACAACAATTAACAACAGCTGATGATTGTGAACATTTCTTCATATGTTTGTTTCTATCTAAATATCTTCCTTGGTGAAGTATCTGTTCCTGTCCTGCATCATTTTTTTTTTTTTAATTTGGATTGTTTATTATCTTTTGCTTGTAGAAGTGTAGTTGTTTTCTATAAAATGTAGAGATTAGTCCTTCATCTGATATGTCATTGCAAATTTTTTTTCCCAGTTTGTGGACTCCCTTTTTACTCTCTTGGTGAAATCTTCTGATGCACATAAGTGCCTATTTTGTCTTCTACTGTTTGTATGGTTTTAGTTATGATTGATAATGTGCCATTGGAGTCCCAAAATTTGTTCCAAGGTTTTCATTGATGATCTTTATAGTCCTAGGTTTTACATTTAGGTATTTAATCTATATTGAGTTTGTTTTTGTATATGATGTGAGATATTCTTTAGCAAATGGAGATCCAGTTTTGCCAGCACCATTTGTAAAGACACTTTCTCTTCCCCATTTAATGTGTTTTGGTCCTTTGTCAAAGATCAGCTGACTGTATATGGATGGATTTACTTATGGGTTCTCAATTCTTTTCCATCTATGTATCTTTCATTTTACAAGTACCAAGCTGTTGTGACCACTGTGGCTGTGTAGTAAATTTTGAGATTATGGAGAGGCCTCTAACCTGTTTCTTCTTCTTAAATAAAACTTTGCTTGTCTAAGGTCTCTTTCCTTTCCATATAAAATTATGTTGTTGTTGTTAAGTATCATTGAGTGGATTCCAACCCATAGCGACCCTGAACAGTGTTTCAGAGGAGCAACTGGCAAGTTTGAACCACTGCCCTTGTGGTTCAAAATGGCTTTACAACACAGCTCATTAACCTACAACACCACACTAGAACTACCTATGTAAAGTTAGTGATCAGTTTTTCCATCCCTTTAAAGAATGACATTGAAATCTGGATTTGGATTACATTATATCTATAGATTTCTTTGGGTAGTTTTGGCATTTTCACAATGTTAAGTCTTCCTATCCATTAGCATGGTATATTCCATTTTTGGAATATATAAGAATATATAGAGCGAAATATGTTTGCTCTAGTTTCTTGTGGTAGTGTGTTATAGTTTTCTTTATATAAATCTTTTGTTTCTCTGGTTAGATTTATTCCTAAGTAATTCATCTTTTGGGTAACTTCATTGATTGTAAATGAGGTCCTTGTAAATTGATTGTAAATGAAGCACAGTAGGAAAAGCACTGGACCACAAGGTCACTTTGAACCAAAAGGTTGGCAGTTCAAACTTACCAGTCCCTCCTTGTAAACTCTATACAGAGTCACTATGAGTCAGAATTGACTCTATGACACTGGCTAACAACAACATTGTAAATGGAGTTGCTTTCCTAATTTCTTTTTCATAGCTGTCTTTATTAGTATAGAGGAATCCAGCTGATTTTTGTATATTGATCTTATACCCTATTACTTTGCTGAATCTTTCGATGAGTTCCAAATTTTTTCTTGCTGAGTCTTTGTGATTTTCTATGCATAGGATCATATCATCTATAAGTAAAAAGAGTTTTACTTCTTCTTTGCCAATTAAAATGCCTTTAATTTCACTTTTTTTTTTTTTTTTTTTTTTTTTGCCTTGTATCTCTGACAAAAACTTCCAACAAAATATTGAATAGGAGTGGCAATAAAGGGCATAGCTTGTCTAGTTCCTGTTGTCAAAGGGAATGCTTTCAGTTACTCTCCATTGAGAGTAATATTGGCTGTTGGATTTGTATGTACACTAATTATGTTGAGGAATTTCCCTTCAAGTACTACTATGTTGAGTGTTTTTGTTAGAAATGGATGTTGGATTTTGTGAAATGCCTTTTCTCTACCAACTGATATGATCATGTAGTTATTTTCCTTTGTTTTATTTACGTGGTGAATTGTACTGGCTGCTGTTCTAATATTGAACCATCCTTGCATCCTTGGAATGAATCCCACTTGACCATGATGTATTAATTTGTTGATATGCTGTAGAATTTTGTTAAGAATTTTTACATCTAAGTTTATGAGGGATATTAGTCTATAGTTTCCTCTTTTAATAATGCCTTTGCATGTTTTTGGTATGAGGGTTATGCTCGCTTCATAAAATATATTAAGGAGTTCTTCATAATATAAAATTGGTGTTTGGTAGAATTAATAAGTAAAGTCTTGTGGGCTTGGACTTTTTCTTATTGGGAATTTTTTAATGACTTTACCATTTTCTTCTTTCTATAATAAAATTTTTCGGTTACGTCCAACAACCAGCTATACTCCACGACCTGTGCTGAGAAAAAGCCCAAGTAGGGGCTATAGGAGATTAGAAAAAAGAAAGATGGAAGACACAAATGAAAATAGTGAAGTTGGGACCAGGTAGGACACTCTGATGGACATACTGTGACACAGACTTAGTGCTGTGAGTTTATTATATACACAAATCAAAAGAAAATGCTGGGGGCAAGGGAAAGAGTGCAAAAAACATATGGTGTTATTGATGCATGCAGTAAGCAGGACTTTATGAGAATGTACTTACTAGAGAAACAGAGATAGGGCAGCTAGATGTTTTTGCATACTAAACTGAAGGTCATGGCTGCATCCAAGAAAAGACTTCACAAATTCCTTGTTCCCTGAAGCATGCTTTGCAAGTTCCTCAAGGAGCAGCCTGATTTCCTGGACCACAACTGCTCAGTTGCAATCCTTTTGTTAAACTGCCCCCAAGACTGAGACTTTCGGTTTAGTTTTCTACTTCATTATGCATTATATTAGGTAAGTCATGTTTTTCTAAAGATTTATTAATTTCTTCTGGATTTTCAAATTCACTGGAGTACACTGCTTCATAGTATTTTTTTGTTATTCATTTTACTTCCATTGGTTCTATTGGGATATCACTTATATCATTTCTGATATATGTTAGTTACATCTTCTTTATTTTGTTACATTTGACAGTGGTTTGTCAATTTTATAAGTTCTTTCAAGGAACCAATTTCTTTTTGTTTTGATTCTTTCTATTGCATTTTTGTTTTCTAATTAATTTATTTCTGCTCGAATTTTTATTATGTTTTTTCCTCTTGTAGCAGTAGGTTTACTTTGCTTCTCTTTTTCTAATTGTTCAAGATGTTGTGTTAAGGTGTGGATTTTTGTTCTTTCTTCTTTGGGATGTGTGCATTTATTTCTATAAACTGCCCTCTGAGCACTGCTTTTGTTGAGTCCCAAAAGTTTTGGATGTTGTGTTTCATTCTTACTTGAATCAAGGAATTTTTAAATTTTCCTTTTCCTTTGTCCTATTATTTTAAACCAGGTGTTATTCAATTCCACATATTTGGTTTTGTTTCCATGATCTTTCCATTGTCTATTCTCATATTGTAGCATTGTGATCTTAAAAGATGCTCTGCAGCATTTTGGTGTTTTTAAATTTATTGAGGTTCGTTTTATGGCCTAATATATGGTCTATTCTGGAGAATGTTCCATGTGCATTGGATAAGAATGTGTGTTGTTCTATTGTTGAGTTAAGTGCTCTGTATACATTTATGAGGTCAAGTTGATTGGTTGTGTTGTTTAGTTGTTCTGTGTATCTGCTGAAATTCTTTCTAATTGTTCTGTTCTTTATCCAAAGCAGTGTATTAAAATTTCTATTATCATTTGTTATTGTTAACTGCCATCAAGTCAGGTCTAACTCATAGCCACACTGTATAGGATTTTTGAGGCTTTAAATATCTGCAGAAGCAGAAAGCCTCATCTTTCTTTTTAAGAGCTAAAGGCAGACTCAAATTCTGGACCTTGTGTTTTCAGTCCAGTGCTTATTGTATTATTGTAGAGCTTTCTATTTCTTCAATTCTATTAGAATTTGATTTATATATTTTGAGGTTCTTTCATTGGTAGCATAAATATTTATTATGGTTATGTCCTTTTGTTCAATTGACCCTTTAATCATGTGATGATGTCCTCTGCCATCCTCACAATCATTGTTAGGCTTGAGCCCATTGCTGCTGCCACTGTGCCAATTCATCCCATTGGGGGGGGGGGTCTTCCTCTTTTTCACTAACCCTCCACTTTACCTAACTTGACGTCCTTTTCCAGTAACTGGTCCTTCCTGATAATATATATATACAAAGTATGAGAGATAAAGTCTTGCCATCAAGGTTTCTAAAGAGCGACATTCTGGCTGTACTTCTTCCAACACAGATTGGTTCTTTTAATATTCTTCAACAACACCATAACTCAACTGCATCAATTCTTCTACAGTCTTCCTTATTCACTGCCCAACTTTTTCATGTATATGAGGGTATTGAAAATATCATAGCTTGGGTTAGGTGCACGTTAGTTCTCAAACTGACATCTTTGCTCTTGAATAAAGAAGTCTTATGCAGAAGATTCGCCTAATAAAATATTTCATTCGATTTCTTAACTGCTGCTCCCATGAGTGTTGATTGTGGATAAAGCAATATGAAGTTTTGGACAACTTCAATCTTCTCTCCAATTGTCACGATGCTATTTATTGGTCCAGTGGTGAGGATTTTTATTTTCTTTACACTGAGGTGCAACCTATACTGAAGGCTATGTTCTTTGATCTTCTTCAGTAAGTATTTTAGGTGTTCTTCAGTTCCAGCTGGTAAGATTGTATCATTTGCATGTCACAAATTGTTAACGAGTCTTCCTCCAATTTTAATGCCACACTCTTCTTCATTTAATCCAGCTTCTGAGATTATTTGCTAAGCATACAGATTGAATAAATATGGTGAAAAAATACAACTCTGACACACAGCTTTCCTGATTTTAAACCATTCACTATCCCCTGGTTCTGTTTGAACAACTGCCTCTTGGTATATATACAGTTCCTTATGAGTACACTTAAGTGCTTTGAATACTCAGTCTTTTCAATGTTGTCCATAGCTTGCCATGATCCACACAGATGGAAGACTTTGCACAGTCAATAAAGCACATAATTTCAGCCAAGATCCATCTGACGTCATCAGTGATACCCCCCGCTCCACATCCTCATCTGAATCTGTCTTGAACCTCTGGCAGTTCCCTGTCAATGTACTGTTGTAGCAATTTTTAAATTATATTTTGCAAAATTTTACTTCCCTGTGATATTAATGATATTGTCTGATGGTTTCTGCATTCCAGTCTGTTGCCTTTCTTTGGTATAGGTTATCTGAATTACTTAACTGAAATTTTTTCATGTTGATATGATTTTTGTATTTTTCTGGAAAACAAATATGATTCTTTTCTTATAAATATGTTGGTCGACCTACTAAGTAGCAGATACTTCATTAAGTAATAGGTTATATGGCTAAAAAAAAACATAGACCCCATCTTAAGAACATTAGATTATTCTCACTTCTCACTTGACAAATTTCATTTTTTTATAAAAATAAAGGAACAAATGTTAGCAAGAAAGACTGTTTTGTTGGTTTTTAAAAATAGTAATAATTTAACAATACATTGGTCTAAAATTTGGTCCATAGAATTTAAGTTTAAGATTCAAATGTGTGAATTAATTTAGAAGATATCAAACCCTTACAAAATGACAAACACAAATTAAACACGTCCAAAGTAGTGTATAAATTAAAATGTTCTTAGTTAGGTGGTATGGAATTAGTTCTGACTCATACTGACCCTTTTTATAACAGAATGAAGCATACCATCCTTAAAATTGTTGCTATGTTTGAGACCATTGTTGCAGCCATTGTGTCAGTATATCTTATTGAGGATCTTTCTCTTTTTCATTGACCCTCATTTTACCAACCATGATGATCTTCTTCACATATTGGTCCTTCCTAAAAATATGTCCAAAGTGTGTTAGACAAGATCTTGCAATTCTCCCTACTAAAGAGTATTCTCAATGTACATTTTCCAAGACAGATTTGTTCGTTATTCTGGCACTCCTTGATATACTGAGTATTCTTCAACAATAACATAATTCAAATGCATCACTCCTTTGGTGTTTCTTATTCATTGCCCAGCTTTTGTATGCATTGTTGTTTTTGTTAAGTGCTATTGAGTTAATTCCGACCTATAGTGACCCTATATAGGGCTTCCAAGAAGTGGCTGGTAGATTTAAACCATTAACCTTGAAGTTCAAACTGACCTTTAGGTCCAGCATATTATCCTGCAGTGCTACACCAGACAATTAAAAACACCATGACTTGGGTCAGGCACATGTTATTGAACACTTAATGAGGTCTTCTACTGCAGATTTGCTCAGTGAAATACATCCATTTGACTTTCTGACTGCTATTTCCATATGCATTAATTGTAAATCAAAATTCTTTTTTATAGGTTTTTTTGTTTGTTTAATAGTTATCTCAATTTATCATTCTCCTCTCACAGTTTATTATAAGTAACAAGAGATTTCAACACTTTACTTGGAAATCTCCTTTTGCTAAATATTTGAGCTTATCTTTTTGCTTTCATATAACTACAAACTACAATTGTACTATGCTTTCTGCTACGATATAATCAGGATTAACTCTTCATCATGTTTTAATAACATATCCCTCATTTCTTTTCGATCCTTCACCATCAGTGACTTTAACATTCCCATACCTACTAGTAGTCTGTTTTCAGATATTTTCTAAGGTATTCTTACAGGTGACTTAAGGATTCTCTTTAACACTCCTCACTTTATATTCTGAATTCTCATTTACAGAGTCTTTAACATCCATATTTCAACTAACAGTCTCTTCAAAACAATTCCAGTTATTTCTCTCATACACCTCAAAATTCTTCCAGTCTCTGCTATTGCCCAATTCTATAGTCACTTCCACATTTTTAGGTATTTGTTTCAGCAGCACCCTACTTTCAGATACTAAAATCTAAATTTGTTTTCTATTGCACTCATATCAACACTCATGGAAGCATCAGTCAAGAAATCAAATGACGTATTGTATCAGGCAAATCCACTGCGCAAGACCTTTTTAAAGTGTTGAAGAACAAAGATGTCAG
>NW_006408656.1:481394-487910 GCF_000296735.1 Chrysochloris asiatica
GCTGCCATTTTCCACTACCGGAAGCCTCAATTCTTACACACAGCAATCTCATAGGTTTCCAAGGAGCAGCTGGCTGATTTTAACCACTAACCTTGTGTTAATAGTCCAGTACTGATCCTACAGAGCCACACATATAAAAATTTTTCTATTTTTGTTGTTGTTATTGTTAGGTGCCATTGAGTCAGTACCTACTCACAGTGACCCTATGCACAACAGAATGAAACACTGCCTGATCCTGGGCCAGTCTCACAATTGTTGCCACACTTAAGCCTATTAAGGCTGTCATTTTTCCAATCCATCTTGCTGGAGATCTTCCTCTTTTTCTGACCCTCCAACTTACCAAACATGATATCTTTCTCCAGCTATCACTACCAACTGTTGTTCCTTCATACTCATAGCTGCCAGTTTTAAAACTAGCACCTTGGGAGACGGCAGCAGGTTCATCATGAAACCTGACGCCTTCTGCTCCTCCAGACTCACTATACCGAGGTCGTATTTTTCTCACAGGAGTCCAAATTGATGGTTTTGCAACTCCTGGGAAAACACAACATAAACCTCCCCCCATGATTATTAATTTTCCTTTTTTCCATATATCATCATCATCTTTCCACCAAATATAATTATAAGGTAAAGGCTTATTTTCAGTATTATGTTTAAAATGTTTCTCTCCGGCTATAGAGCCCTCTGGTAAAGTAAACTGAAAAAATTAAGAGTTGTTAATGCTAGGTATAACTGCTCTCAGGGGCAAGAGGATATACCCCCTTTTGTTTTTGTAATTGGAGTTTTAATGTGTGATTGGCACGTTTAACAATTGCTTGTCCCTGAAATTTGTTAAGGTACTCCTGTAGTGTGTAGAATGTTCCATTTCTGTAAAAATAAAGCAAGCTTTAATACTGGCAATGAGAATGGTTTTAAAGAAGAAGTAGCAATGTGTGAGACTAATTGAACTACATAGACTGAGTCATCTACAACTTTAAATGGCATGGAAACATCCTGTAATAAAGTTATTAAGACAAAAAGTTCTGCCTTCTGTGCAGAAGTGAAAGAACTGGTAATTACCCTTTCCATGGGACCCCAATAAACTGCTTTCCCTTTTTCCGAGCCATCCACAGAATAGGTATCTGCTCCTGTAAGTATTAGACAGTATTAGAAATTACATACAGTGCATGTTTTTAAAAATTCCAAAGTTTAAATTGGGGGCAATGAATTGAAATAATCCCTTGAAATTCAGCAACTGCAATTGAAACAGGTCCCTTGATTTTTGGAAACTTTTAAATTTGCCGTTGCTTGTGCAAGTAAACTTGCTCTGTGAGTTTCTGTTCCAATTCCTCTACACAATTTCATATAATCAAAAAAGTTACCAGTCTCCCTATAAGGTCTAATTGCTGAAAATCTTGATTTGCATTATCATAAGCTAATAGCCTAAGAAGAGTTTCAGCTGCCAAGGTATCACTAATTGATTGAGAAGCAGCCTCCTGAAGGCAACCTATAAAATGTGGATAAGGCTCACATGCACCTTGGTAGATGTTGTTAAAGGTGAAGTCATTATGACCAGCAAGAACCACCTTTTCCCATGCTCCTTTACAAATTAAAGATATTTCGGCTACTTTATTATCCTCATACTGTGCTTGTGCCTCTGTGTTAGCCCAATCTCCAGATCCAGTTAAGTGGGCATAAGTTATATTTAAAGGTGAATTTTTTTTCTAACTTGCAGCTTGGCTCCCTTGGACCACAAAGATCTGAATTGCAAATAATCCCCTGGATTTATAACAGTTTTAGCCAAAGGCTGCCAAACAACAGGAATTAACCTATAAATTTTAGGAATCATCTGCAATAATCCTATTGCATTCCATAATTTGATACCACTGTTTTTAATTTTTTTAATAATTTAAAATTAAAGTGTTCATGATAGATCACATTTTCCCCTTGATCATCTGTTTTGATAAACAAGAACAGCTAATACAGCATCCATATCTCCTTGCTCAGTGGCCTCCAATATACACTTTTCTATAGTAGATAATGCTTGTGGAGTACCTCCAGATAAAGGCTCACTGGAGGCCATGGGGGGAGGCAGAGGTGGAAAACCAGAAGGACCAGGAGAACAATACAGTTCCCCAGGAGAACCATTATCTTCACAATGCTTATTTTGCCCCACAGTTTGCAATGGCTCCAAAATCAATTTGACTAAAGACCAGGAAGTCCAAATATCAACCAGAATATTTTCTCCTTGCCTATGATGCCTTTTTTAAAGTTTCATTTATTCTATTCTATGTTTGTAAATCTAAGGTGCCCTCATCTGGAAACCAGGGACAGTAGTGCTCTACAGTATTTAATAGTTTAATTAATTTCCCTTTTGATATTAATACCCCTACATTAGTCAAAAAGAGCATAGTAAAGAAACATAGGGCTTATGTTTTCTGTCCCATTGACCCATGGCCCTGCCACACCTAATCCTAGGCTTTATGCCCTGAGTTTTGTATCACTTGAATTCTTTTTACTTACCTTTCAGAGTTCCCCTATATCCTTTACTTACCATTTTGTCACCACTACTTACCGTTTTGTCAAGATTTTCTCCAGTCCCTGTTCAGGTGCCATTTGCAGGAACCAGCGTGGGCGTCCAGGTCTCAGAAGCAGATGGAGAATGAAAGCAGCAGGGGACTAAAGATGGTCAATCAAAAGTAGCTTTATTACCTACAATGCAGCTGTAAGTACAATCTTAGGTAGGAAGTGTATCCAGGCACCACAACAAAGCTAACATTTATTATTAACAAAGTAATATTTAAACATAGAGCTGAGATTGAACAATAACCAGGTAAAGATCAAGTACATTGTGATTATTCTCCCAGTTTCCATCCCTACGCTATGCTATTAGGTCACTGTGTTCTTTACCAGAATCTTTAGCCAGCAAGGCTTTCCGTGTTTCTCTCCTCAAGGCGTCCCTTGATCCGAGAACGGCCTCAGAGTGGGTTTCACACACGTCCTGTTTCTCCTACAGTAGGGCACCTGTGCCAAGGAGCTCACAGGGTGGCCGGAAGTTGGGATGTCCTTAACAGACTTCCTGCTGGTCTAGATGTTGTCTGGAGTCAAGACACCTGAACCAAAAGTAGTCCTTGCCAGTTCAAAAGGTGATAGATACTACGATGCTCTACTTTATTCTAGGTTTGTCTAAACCCAGATGAGCCTCCATTTCATGGAACGCTTTCAACTCTACCTTCAAAAGATTCAATATGCAATATAAATTTCAAAGAACTTTTTCAAAAAGCATTAACATTTCACATAAATTCTTTGTTGTTTTGTTGCTGTAAAGTGCCATTGAGTTGATTCCAACTTACAGCAGCCCTGCATAGGGATTTCAATGACATTGTGGCTAGTAGTTCAATCCTTATACATAAATTCTGAACTCCTCAAGAGTTCATTTCAAATAACACTATTAAGAAATGATCCTTCTTAGAAACCCTGGAACCTTTTGAATTGATCAAAACTCACATTAAATTTCTCCAACCTACTAAAAAAAAAAAAGGTTACCAAAAATGTAGTTATATTTCTTAAATGACAAATAAATATTTGTCAGCTTAGAGACCTGGAACCTGATACTGCATGACACTTCAGTTAACATTTCTCTTTAAATTATGTCAGCATCATCAGTATCCTTATGCTTCCTCTGGCCAAGTTCATCAATTGTTCAATTGCAACATTTAATTTATGTATTATCCATCCATGACTTATTTGCCTTTATTAGAATTTGAAGATATAAATACTTACATTAGGCCTTCTAGGTAACTGCTGATGATGACTCTTTTCATAGCAATTATGGCTTCTTGATTGAAAACCAGTTTTATCTGAGTCCAGAGGATGTGGTTTGTATCTATTGAAACCATATTTATAAAAGAAATAGTGTTGCTGTTACATGCCATCAGGCCAGTACCAACTATATAGCAACATTATGCACAACAGAATTAAACAATGTCTTGTCCTGCACCAACCTCACTATCATTGCTACACTTGAACTAACTGCTACTACAACTGTGCCAATCAATAACATTGGAGGTCTTCCTCTTTTTCACTGACCCTCCACTGTATCAAGTATGATATACTTCTCCAGAGACTGGTCCATCTGAATAGCATGTCTGAAGATTGAGAGACAAAGTATGGTCATCTCGCTTCCCAGGAGCATTCTGGCTTTACTTCTTCCAACACAAATTTGTTTATTCTTTTTGTGGTCCTTGGTACTTTTAGTATTCTCCTCCAACACATCAATTATTACTCAGATACATCAATTATTCTACAGTGGTCTTTATTCATTGTCCAACTTCTATATGCAAGTGAGGTTATTGAAAATACCATGACTTAGGTCAGGCACACCTAAGTCCTTGCTCTTGAATACTTTAAAGAGGTCTTGTGCAGCAGATTTGCTTAATGTAATATGCCATTTGATTTCTTTACTGCTACACCCCTGAGTGTTGATTGTGTGGTGGGGGTCATATTAATCAAGGAATTGAGACATATTATTCAAGGAATTGGAATAAAGAAATGAAATGATGGGGACCCTGCGCATGAAGAGCTCATTGTTCTAGCAGAGCGTCAATGAGTGTTTTCCTTGGACAGCAAAGCTACAAGGAAAAAATTCTATGCACAGGCCCCTAGTTAATTTTTATCTTTTTGAATCATTCTCCGATTTATTCATGATTTTACTAGTATCCCTTTACTTTAGATTTTGACTCTCCTACACTTTAGTATATTTTTATTAAAAGTTAGAAGCCATATATTAGCTAAATTTACTCTACTTGTAATCATAGGTAGTTTTTACTTATATTAGCAATGTTCTTAAGACTACTAGGAGACAGGATTTGTCAGTTGAATTACTACCAGCTTAGATTTAGTGATTATAAACATTCTTCCTTGTAACCTTAGTTTAAGACAATAAAGAATCCTTGAAAGCAATTAGGCTATAGATAAGGGCTATGGGAATATACAGTTACATAAATAAGAAGTCTGATCAGTAAAATAGGGGAATTGTTTTCATGGCCTCAGTTTGGCTGATAAGTGATGGTTTTGTAGGCTATAAACAGATAGTGTATGGAGGAAGTTAATGAAGTGTTAATTGCACCCGGCAACTAAGATTGATGACTTAACACGACTTAACAAACAAAGGTCAAGAAACATATGTGAAGGTTAACTTGCTTCTCAGAGAAAAGAAGTTATTTATGTAGAAACAAATGTTTAACTAAAAGGTTTCAAAGTGCCAGGATGTCTCATATGCCTTGATGTAATGTTTCTTTGCTGTAACTTCTCATCTCTGTTGTGAATCTAAGGGTCATAAACCATGAAGAATGTGCCCCAGAACAGATTGTATTTTGAAGACATTGATTACTATGAAAACAATGTTTTTTGTAACTGTATATAAGAGAGTTGTGAGAGAGGAAGAGTAGAAGAAGAATAAAGCATGTAAGAGAGAAGATTTTGGATTCATCACGATCTATCGACTATGTGTAATTCTTTCCCACCGACGCCATACACCACTTCAGAAACCCTGGAATAAGTTTGCTGGAGCTGGCTCCCGGCAATTGTGAATCAAAGAAAAATGAAATATTTGACAACTTCAATCTTTTTTCTATATATCACATTATTTATTGGTCCAATGGTGGGGAGTTTTGTTTTCTTTACATTGAGATGCAACCCATACCAAAGGCTATGGTCTTTGATCTTCATCAGTAAATATTTTAAATCCTCTTCACATTCAGTAAGCAAAGTTGTATCATCTGCATATCACAGGTTATTAATAAGTCTTCCTCCAATCCTGATGCCATGTATAATCCTGTTTCCTGAATTATTTGCTACATGTACAGATTAAACAAGTATGGTGGGAAAACACAATTCTGGTGTACACCTTTCCTAATTTTAAACCATTCAGTGTCCCCTGGTTCTATTCAAGCAATTGTCTCTTGGTCTATACACAGGTTCTTCATGAACACAAATTAAGTGTTCAGGAATACTCATTCTCCACAATGTTGTCCATAGCTTGTCACGATCCACACAAAGTTTTTATGTAGTCAATAAAGGAAAGGTGAACATCTTTCTGGTATTCTCAGCAATCAGTCAAGATCCATCAGACATCAGCAATTATATCCCTCATTCCATGTCCTCATCTAAATCCAGCTTCAACTTCTAGCATTTCTCTTTCACAATGTACTATTGCAGCTGTTGAATTATCTTTAGCAAAATTTTACTTGTGTGTAATATTAATGATTTTGTATGATGATTTCTGCATTCTATTGAGTCACCACTCTTTGGAATGGGCACAAATATGGATTTCTTCCAATCAGTTGACCCGGTAGCTGTTGTCCAAATTACTTGAATAAATGAATGAGTGCTTCTAGTGTCACATTAGTTTATTAAAAGATTTCGATTGTTATAACATCAGTTCCTGGAGTCTTGTTCTTTGCCAATGCCTTCAGTGCACCTTGGACTTCTTCCTTCAGTATCATTGGCTCTTGATCATATGCTACCCTTTAAAAC
>NW_006408656.1:489045-490468 GCF_000296735.1 Chrysochloris asiatica
ATTAAAATTGTGGCGCTATAGAATAAGCAATGGACCGCAGGGTAGATTTGATCTGCAAGGTCGGGAGTTCAAACTCACCAGTCACTCCTCAGAAACCCCATACAGGGTCACTGTGAGTCAGTTTTCCAAGGAACGGCTGTTGGGTTTGAACCACTGACCTTGTGGTTAGCAGTCCAGTGCTTATCCTGCAGTGCCAAAGCAGGACTCTTGTAAAAATGTTGGTGGTGGCGGTGGTGGTTATATATCGTAGAGTCTGTTTCAATTCATGACAACCCTGTATTGGGTTTCTGAGGTTATAAATTGTTATGGGAGCAGAAAGTCTCATCTTTCTCCCATGGAGAGGCTAGTAGATTCAAACTAAGGACCTTGTGGCTAGCAGTCCAACTTGTAACTGACTAAATTACCAGGGCTACTTAAAACAATGATTTGTTTGTTGTTAAGTGCCATTGAGTTGGTTCTGACTCATAGAAACCCCAATTAGAGTTTCCAAGGAGCAGCTGGTGGGTATGAACTAACAACTTTATGGTTCCCAGTCCAGTGCTAATCCTACAGTGCCACACCAGGAGTCCAAAACAATGAAATAGAGCAAAATTAGATTATTTTTTTTAAGCATGCTTGTTTTCCAGTTTAAACAATACAATAAGTTCTATTGATGTCTGAATAAGTGTCTTATAAAAGAAAAAATGACTATATAACTATTCACCAGTTAAAGAAATTCAAACACAGTTTCAGTTACTGTGTGGCTTTAGGATCTTTGATGTCTTTCCCATGAAAAGCTCCCTAGCAGTGCCATCTGGTGGACAGAATTCCATCAGCATGATTGTTTCTGAATGTATGTCATGCACAGCTATTACTCCAGGGCATTTAACAACAAAGAAAATCTGCCACTTTGTGATATTTTAAGTCTGCGTAGACTGTGACATATAAAAGTATTAAATTTATTAAAATTTATTTAAAGACTACACCGATGAATAAGATCATCCTTCCCCTGCTCTTTCTCTGGATTTTCTGTGATTGCTAAATGAGGATCACATCATATTTGACTCATTTTTTTTATCACCTAAGCTCACCAGCTGCTCCTTGGAAACCCTATACAGGATTGCTATGGGTCGGATTCGACTCGACGGCTCTTAACAACAGCAACTAATCTATTTTATTTTCTCTCTGTCCTAGTTTGGCACTGTGGGCTAATGTGCTGGACTGAAAAGTAGGTTTGAACTGCAATTCAAGCTCACAAGCTGTTCAAACCCCATACAGGGTTGCCATGGGTTGAAATTGACTTAACAGCACTTAACAACAACAACAACAACAAGTATATTTTCTTTTTCTCTGTAGCATTTACAACTCCCTAGAGCATCACGACCACCACTCATCTGTCGTGCTGTGGTGGCTTGAGTTGCTATGGTTCTGAGGGCTATGCCAC
>NW_006408656.1:494508-496367 GCF_000296735.1 Chrysochloris asiatica
TGAGGTGCTTGTGGCTTACCAAGGGAATTGAATAGTTTGTTAGTTATATAAATAAGATGCATGGCAAAACTGTGGAAGTGGGACCATGCATACAAGGTATTGCTGTTGTTGTTAAGCACCGTTGAGTCCATCCCAACTCATAGCGATCCTGTATAGATAGAGTATCTGAGGAGTGGTTGGTCAGTTTGAACCACCAACCTTGCAGCTCAAACTGACCTTGTGGTCAAGTGCTTATCCTACAGTGCCACACAAGGGCTTCAAATAAGGTATATGGAACCCTAGTAAGGGGATTGGTCAGTTTTCATATCCTGCTAGGCTTAAAATAAGTGATCCCAGTGGTGGAAAGGGGACCTCCTGACTGTCAAGGAAGAAGAACTGAGAGTTGAGCACATCATTTGGACTAAGGGTCCCTGCACTGAGAACCTCCTTGGCCCAGGAAACAGAAAGAGACTGCTGTAACACCAGAGACAGTGAGAAGAAGCCACAGGAGAGAACTGGTATAGTAGAGGCAGCAGAACCAGGAGACTGTCAGGATGCAGTGCAGTGGGCTTCTAGATCCACAGAGCAAGAAAGCTGAGTGCCTTCAAGCAGGAGGTTTACTGTTAGAGTGGGGTGCTCTAGGTACTTATCAGCAGAGCTAGAAGAGCTTTGTAACACTTGTCTGAGCAGGACAGACATCCTCCCTTGTAAAGTTAGATGAGGTCCGACGTCTCAACCATGACATTTTTACACTATGTTTGAACTTGGTCCTGATTCATTATGTATATAATAATCTTGCATTTTGTGTGAGCATGAAAAACATTTCTTATGTTCTTCTCTTTAACAAAGAATATTTATATTTTTAAACAAAAAGTTTGGTTGGCAATAAATAATGTGAACTTAGATCACTGTATTAAAAAATAAAACTTTGTGAAACTGATTTTGAAAGTAAAGACAGTACTTAGCTTAGTTGTATCTATAATTTAAATCATTTAAATCTCAAGAGGATATTAGTTAAGAATGTCTAAGTTGTGTACCGTATAAATAAAATATCTTTAAAAAGGTGTCTAAAATGAAACATGGCCAACTTGCAAAATTCCTTTTTACTTTTATTACATGAAAGTCATTTGAACACTTACCTAATCAATTTTGAGTGGTTATCTAATAAATTATGAAACAGAAAGTGTCTTTCAGATTTTAAAAATGTTAAGTTTTTTTTCTGAAGAAATAAAGATTTCAGATCATTAAACAAATACTAAATAATCAATTTTCTATATGAGGAATCAAAACTATGCCTTTCTAAGGTCATTTCTGCGTGTCATCATATTTTACTTGAATATTTTAATTAATCAAAGTGACGGCTTAACACGCATTTTAGAAAAAGTTTTACTTTTGTTTCTGTAGCAGAATCTCAATGGAATTTTTTTTTTTCATGAAACTAGTATGGACATAATCTGATTTTATTGTTTCTTAAATATTAGATTTTTTTAAGCTTGTGATGAGACAAGACTTCACTCTTCAGTTGCGTTTTGGTCTTCAGACATGCTGATGTGGTTTTTATAAGGCTTAATGTATTTGAACAGCAACTTTATGGTCATTTTAAGAATCTCATCGTTAGGTCATTTTGACTTCTTACATGTTTAGCATCTCTGTCAAGTGCACAAGAAGGTGACTTTTATTGGCATAACTAGTAGATAATAATAACTTGTGATATGGTTGATAAACAAAATTGAAAATACTACATGTTGTTAGTCGATAATATAAGAGCCAAAAAAAACAAAACAAAACACTGTCAATCTCATAAAATAAAACAAAGTTTATATATAGTCTTAGACCATAAGAGTTGATAGTTTTATTTATAACTTTGTAGATTGTTGTTG
>NW_006408656.1:497382-506923 GCF_000296735.1 Chrysochloris asiatica
AGATTTCTTAGAAGTACAATTAAGTGTTCTGGAATACTCATACTTCTCAATGTTGTCCATAGCTTGTCATGATCCACACAATTGAAAGCCTTTAAGTAATTTATATATGGAACAAAGCAGGCAAAATATATTGAGAAGGAGTTATATTTTCAGAGACCTTCTTTAATGTATTAAACCTTCAAAATGTAATATATTTATTGCACACTTTAGAAACATTTAAAGAAATCAAATCAAATCATACTGTGGCTGTGTTGTGCATGTTGTCAACAACAGCAATAATAAACAAAACTATTATGGTTGTATTGGCATGTAAAAAAAAGAGAGAGAGAGAGAGTTCTGCTTATTTTTTTGTAATTCATGACACACTCAATATTATCCACCAATACCACAATTCTCCCATACAGTGGTAGGTAAGTTTGAACTGATGAATTTGTGGTTGGTGTTGTTGTTAAGTGCCATTGAGTCTGTTCCAACCCATAGCGACCCTGTACAGGGTTTCCAAGGCTGTAAATCTTTATGGGAGCAGAAAGCCTCATCTTTCTCCCCTAGAGCGGCTGGTAGTTTCGAACTGCTGACCTTAAGGTTCGCAGCCCGATTCGTAACCACTACACTAGCAGCCCACCAGTCTCATTCCAATGAAGATCTACACTACACCAAAGAACCACTTCCAAAATAAATGGATAAATGAGCATTGTGTTAAATTCTAGGTATTGTTACATTTGAAAAATCTAGATTAAACAGTTCATAGGGGTGATCAGTATTGTTATGTTCGGACATGATTAATATGATTTGAGAGATATCATTGCTGTAGTTGTTGACAGGTTCCATCAAGTTGGATCTGACTCATAACAACCTATCTACAGCAGAAAGGAGTATCGCCCAGTCCTGCACCATCCTCACAACTGATATAATGCTTGAGCCCTTTGCTGATACCACTGTGTCAACCCAACCCTTTTTAACTGACTCTCTACCTAGCATAATTCTCTTATTCAGGAACTAGTCCCTCCTGCTAGCATGTCTAAACTATGAAAGATTAAGTCTCACCATATTGGCTTCTAAGGAGCACTCTGACTATATTTCTTCCAACATAGATGTGTTTATTGTTCTGGCAGTACATGATACTTTTAGTATTCTCCAACACGATAACTCCAATGCATAAATTCTTCTATGGTCCTCCTTATTAATTGTTCAACTTTCACATACATATGAGGCAATTAAAAATGCATGGCTTGGGTCCAGTGCGCTTTAGTCCTCAAACAGATATCTTTGCTCTTGAACAATTTAAAGAGGTCTTGTGCAGCAAATATTCCTATTGCATGGCATTATTTGATTTCAAGACTGCTGCTTCCTTGAGTGATGATTATGGATCCAAGCAAAATGAATTCTTTGACAACTTTTTCCCATTTATACGTTGTTATTTATTGGTACCATTATGAGGATTTTTGTTTTCTTTACATTGAGGTGAAACCCATACTGAAAGCTGTGGTCTTTGATCTTCATCAATAAGTATTTTAAGTCCTCTTCACTTTCAGCAATCAAGGTTGTATCATCTGCATATAGCAGGTTGTTAATGAGTCTTCGTCCAATCCTGATGTCATGTACTTCTTCATATAATCCAGTTTCTCAGATTTTATGCTAAAAATACAGATTGAGTAAGTATGGTGAAAGGACATACACCTTTCCTGATTTTAAACCATTCAGGACCCCATGGTTCCCTTCGAAGACTACTTCTTAGTTTATGTACAGGTTCCTCATGAGCACAATTAAGTGTTCTGGAATATTCACTTTTTACAACGTTGTCCATAACTTGTCATGGTCCACACAGTTGAAAGGCTTTGCATAGTCAATAAAGCACAAGCAAACATCTTTCTGGTATTCTCTGCTTTCAACCAAGATCCATCTGACATCGGCAATGACATCCCTTGTTCCACATCATCTTCTGAATCTGGTATGAATTTCTGGCAGTTTCCTGTCGATGTATTGTTGCAGCATTTGTTAAATATCTTCAGCAATATTTTACTTGCATATGATATTTATGATACTGTTCTATGATTCTGCATTCTGTTGTGTTGCCTTTTTCTGACAAGGGCACAGATATGGATCTCTTCCAATCAATTAGCCAGATAACTGTTTTCCAAATTTCTTGGCATCAATGAGTGAGTGCCTCTAGTGCTTCATCAGGTTGTTGAAATATTTCAATTTGTCTTCCATCAGTTTCTGGAAACTTGTTTTTTGTCAATGCCTTAAGTTTACCTAGACTGCTTCCTTTAGTCCCATTGGTATATGTTACCTCTTGAAATGGTAGAATATTGACCATTTCTTTATGGTACAGTGACTGTGTATTCTCTTCATCTTCTTTTTATGCTTTCTGCAATATTCAATATTTTGCCCATAGAATAGTCATTGCAGCATGTCTATGCTGAAGGGCAAGTTTCAGAATCTCTTATAACATCCATTTTGGTCCTTTCTTTCTTGATGTCAACACACAATTCCTCTGGTCTTCAGTCCTTGTCTAGTGCATCGAATCTGTTCTTGAAATGGTCTCTAAATTCAGATGGGATATGTTTAAAGTCATATTTTGGCTCTCATGGACTTGTTTTCATTTTCTTCACCTTCAGCCTGAACTTGTCTATGAGCAATCAGTGATCTGTTCCACAGTTGGCCCTGGCCTTGTTTTGACTGATGATATTGAGCTTTTCCACTGTCTCTTCGCACAAAGATGTCTGTGTATTCCATTTGGTAACATCTTTGTGTACAGTTAGTTATCTTTTACGTTGTTCAAAAAAAGATAGTTGCAATGAATAAGTCATTGGTCTTAACAAAGTTTGATCATGTGATCTCCAGCATCATTACTATCACCAAGGCCATAGTTTGCAACTCTTTCTCTTTGTTTCCTACTTTTACATTGCAATTACCAGTAATTATCAATACATCTTAATTACATGTTTGATAATTTCAGATTTTAATAATTTGGTAGAATTCTTCAACCTCACCATCATTGGTTTTAGTGGTTAGTGAATAATAGTAGTATTAATGGGTCTTCCTTGTAGGTATATAGATATTATCCTATCAAAGACAACATTGCAATTCTAGATATATCTTGAAATGTTCTGTTTGATAGTGATGTGACACCATTTCTCTTGAATTTGTCATTCCCAGCATAGTAAACCATATGATTGTCATATTCACAATGGCCAATACCAGTCCATTTCAGCTCACTAATGTCTACAATATCAATCTTTATGTGTACCACTTCATTTTTGACAACTTCCAATTTTCCTAGATTCATTCTTAGCACATTCCATATTCTAATTATTAATGGATGTTTTCATCAGTTTCTCCTCTTTTGAGTTGGGCCCCATTAGCAAATGAAAGTCCTTAAGGCTTTGATGCAGCCCTTCCTGATTCATTAAAAGAAAAAAAAAAAAAAAGTTTTATTACTAATTGAGTGGAGGTTCACAATTGAAGACAAAATAGTCAGTTTTGCATTCAACAAAAAAATATACTTTGTTTCATCTCAATGACTGCAATCCCCTCCATCTTTCTAGCACTATATCTGATAATGTTCTGTCATTATTCATAAAGTTTTCAGTGGCTAAATATTCAGACTAGGCTGCTTTTCCTTCTTCCTCATCAGTCTTAGTCTAAAAGCTCAACTAAAATCTGTCCACCCTGGATGACCCTGTTGGTATTTAAAATGTCAGTGGCATGGTTTCCATCATCACAGAAACACACAAGCCACCATGTATGACAATCTAACAGATGAATGGGGGAGTGATGTTATTAAAGAAGTTGAGTATGAAAATAAGGTGACTGGGCTATTTTTAATACACATTTAAAGAACCTGCTCAAGATATTTAATTTGTTTACAAGGAACTAAAAGATAGAATTTTAAATAATTGGAGGATGCTATTGAAAAACATTTTTCCTCTTTAATATTAGGAAGACCTTTCTAAGGATTGAAGCTTTTTTAAAATTAAATAGACTGCCTTCAAAAGCATGAAATTCTTTATTGATGAAACTGTTCATGAGTATTCTAATTGGCTATTGGTTTAGGGAGCAGATGGAGAAATTATTTACTTTGAATTATTGGCTAGATCAAATGATTTAAATTAGATTATATGAAATTTGTAGCAAAAAAAAAAAAAAGACAGCACCTTTTACTTTTCAATATATCAAACACTAAAAAAAAAAAATGCCTAAAATTTAAATCTGTTTCTTCTTTCTCCCTGACAATGACCCTCTATGATTAGGTAGAGTATGGTTCCCAATCTTTTGGGGATTACTTATATCCATAAATATTATAAAATAGACAACTATAGTTGAATTGTTCTTAGTGAATATTTCATTTCTGTCATGCTTTTATCATCAAAACTGAAATTCTCTTATATAATTAAAATGACAAGAAGAATATCTATCATGGAGAGATGGAGCAGCTGGGGACTCTGGACCCAGAGAGGGAGAGGACCTGTGTGCTGACTACAGGGAAGGGGGTGCGGGGTGGGGGGGGAGACAGGCTTGTAAGATGTACCCTTTGGTTTGTTGGTGATGCTTGGAGGGGATTGTAACCATGGCAATGAAACAATACAGGATAGGATGAATGTAAAACTAATGTTCTCCCATGTAAACTATCATATCATTCACAATAAAACTTAAAAAAAACAAAGAAGAAGAAGAAGACGAAGAAGAAGATCTATATACTTTACTTTAGGGAACAACTTTGAATTTTAATACACTCAAAATTGGAAACTCATTTAAAATCTAAATTTCCAACTTTTATGGGATTCTGGAAAGTTCAGAAGAAAATATTCAAATTAAAGTTTAATTATAAAATGCCTGCAATTAGCTATAGTCAGACTGTATGAAATGCTTAACTTTTGGTCAACAAGTAATATAAAACTCCATTTACTTATTATGAATTTATAAGCAGAAAGAGCCTATTGAATTGTTTTGGGTAGATTACAGAGTTTCAGCATTCTTGCCATTTTACTATCTTCTTTAATATTTACTCATTTTAGTTATCAGTCAGGGAATTCCTCCTCATAATTATTTTTCTTCCAGGGGTTTCCCTAATTCCCCATGGATTATAGAAAGAAAAACTTTTTTTTAGTGACTGAGTATAATGACATCTTTGAGAGGAATTGGACAAGAATAATTTTTGGTAGTCATTCTTCAAATCTTGTGTTTATAGGTTTTGCTATTATAGGTTGCTTGTGATGTGATTTTTATTTAATTGATACAGCTCTTAGGAGAATTAATGGTGAAATTAAGTCATTACTCAACTGTGTGCCTAATCTGATTAAAAGAATAAATTGATAATGCTGAACCATTTATTGAGCATCTAATGCAGTTCAGAACACAACTAAGTAACCTAAGTAACAGGCCATACATATGTAATAACTGCATAGATGTGTCCTGAAGGGATTATAAATAACTAGCATATTTTAATTGAGTGAAGTAAACATTGTAAAATCTTTATCCAACTTGTTAATGAAATATCTTTGATAAAGAAACTTTGATAAAGTCTCAGTAGAGAATGTTTTCCTTGCCATTCCATCTGATTTTCACAAAGGAAAACATGTATTAGCATTTTCAAATAACTTGGTAAAGTGTCATTTGTTTATATGAATATTAAAAACAAGAAAAATTTTACTTTAAATTTATAGAGAAAATAAACAGTTTTAAGAAAAGAGCATCTATGTTTCCCCCAATTTATTTTATGTTTTTGTTAAAAAACATGATTCATATACTAAGGTAACTGTTTCCATTCAGAAATATCAAATGAAATTAGTTCTAAACTACTCTCAGGATTTAAAGAATATCAAATGAATTTAAACTAGAAGTTATAAATTGCTCTTACAGATAAAATTAATAAAAATAGGATGTATAGTCAAGGGCAGATGTAATTCATGATAGAAAAATACAAAGTTGTGTTTGCAGACATATTAAAGGTACTTAATATGTGGACTCTTTTGGAATTATTCTAATAATATTGGCATCCACCCTAGATATTCCTCTGAGTGTAGTGTTTGTATATGTAAGACAAGTATGGAAACTTACAGAAAACATTGCTCTCTGACTTCATATATTTAAACATTTAATTTACAACTTAAAACTATTTTAACCTTGACAGCACTTTAATCACCTATCCAGGGATTTCTTAAGATTCTCTCTAATTTGTTTCTTGACTAAATTCACTTTTTAATAGGGCCCAGTGAGACTGATTATACTTATGAGTTATTTTTGCATGTCTTTAAGATAATTCACTATACAAAATATAGGAAAAGAAAGTTTCATTCAACCAGTGGGAATCACCTGATTGTCCTGGTGTGACCTATCATTAATTAAAGCAAAACCAGAACAATTTGTGTGAGGAAGTATCAGAAATTAGCTCCCTATATCCGGATTGCATCTTGAGTCCAGTGGGGGGTCCCATCTTCTTTTTAATCTTCTCAGAGGTTTGATTCTATCTCTCTTAGGTCTCTCTCTAACTGGCACAATATCTTTGAAAATACAGTGATATTTTTTTCCATCCAGTGGGAATCACTCTATTTGGAATCCATCAGAGTAGAATTGGCTACAAACATCCTACTCTAAGAATGACTTCATCTTTAATTTAAAATATTTGAATAAATACTCTCCAAAGACAGAAATTATTCTTGACAACAATACAGGAGTATTATAATTCTCTGATTGGTCTCCAGGGTTTGCCGAATCAAAGATGCAAATTTCTTCTGACAAGAATGTCGATGGTACTCTAGACACTTTAGAAGCAGAAGGAATCACAGAAAGATCTTTCCTCTCCCTTAATTAAGTTAACAGTCCCCCTTAAAAAAAGTTAAGCAGAAAATTCCCTTGCCAATTATTCAGATTTTCAGTATTAGGGAGAATAAAATATTTATTATGAATGATTTTTCTCTTATCTAATTTAAATAGTGGCAGTGTTGTGAAAACAACATGGATTTTGAATCAAAAGAGTTGAATGCTAGTAGTTGATACAAATAAATGTGTAGACATGCAATTTGTTTAATTTGGGAGGTTTTCTTATTTAAAAATTTTTAAGAATTCCAGTCTGTCTCACAGAATTTTTAATAGCTAAATTGAAGAAAGAATGCAGACTAATATATACTCTATTATCTGCTCCATTCCTAGACTATCATTTCTTACAAAAAATGAAACACAAATCTAGAAAAGTTAGATTTGTCAACTCCTTTAAATTCTTCATTCTAGACTTACACTCTGCCTTAAACACAAATTATCATTATTAAATGAGACTTAAAAGTTTGACATACGTTTCTTCTCCACATTGCTTCTGGGTTTAATTCAAAAGAAAAAAGAAAATTTATTATATGAAGAGCATAGCAAAATATATTAAAATATTTTTAAATGTTGGTTCACCATATTAAATATGTAGTAGCTCTCTGTTTTGAGGCAAAATAAAGGTATTTTCAGATAATCAAAAACTGGAAGAAACCACTGTCAATAGAGCACTGCAATAATTAGATTACTAAATTAAAAGTTTTTTTCTTTGAAAGGAAGTGACAATAGATGGTGTCTTGCATCATAAGAAGGGTAAATGTGTGTATAAATGCATCATATGTGCTTATTTCATTGTTCATCTTATTTTAAAGATAAGGAGTTTAAAGCAAAATCTGTAACAGTGTGTTCAATACCTTACAATGTTATATTGGATTCCTAATGTGGCACTATAGAATAATGTGTTGCACCTCAAGGTCAGTTTGAACCACAAGATCAGCAATTCATACTCACAAGCTGCTCTTCAGAAATCCTTGACAGGGTTGCTGAGTGGGAACCGACTGGCCGGCACTTAACAACAGGAACAATAATGCTTATACATGCAAGTAAAATTTTGCCTAAAACAATTCAAAAACTATTGCAACTACATGGAAAGAGAACACCCAGAATTTCAAACTAGATTCAGAAAAGGATGCATGCGAAACTAAGGATATCATTGATTTCAGATGAATCTTGCCTGAATTTAGAAAATACTAGAAAGATGTTTACTTGTGCTTTGTTGACTATGCAAAGATTTTCAGCTCTGTGAATAATGTCAAACTATGGATAACATTGCAAAGAATGGGTATTTCAGAACACTGAATTGTGTTCATGAGAAAACTGTATATAGACCAAAAGGCAATTGTCACAACAGAACAAGGGGATATTGAATGGTTTAAAATGAGGAAAGGTGTATGCCAGAGTTGTATCACACTTGTTCAATCTGTATGTTGAGCAAATAATCTACAAAACTGGATATAAGAAGAACATAGCATCAGGATTGGAGGAAGACTCATTAATAACCTGAGAAATGCTGATGATTCAACCTTGCTTGCTGAAAGTGAAGAGGACTTAAAATGTATACTGATGACTATCACACACCACAGTCTTCAGTATGGATTGCACCTAAATGTAGAGAAAACAAAACTCCTCACCAATGGACCAATAGATAGGGAACACATTGAAGTCACCAAAAATTTCTTTTTTTTTATTTTTTTTTTGATCCACAATCAACACCCATGAACTCAGGGGTCAAGCAATCAGACAATGTATTGCAATAGTCTCCTGCATAAGACCACTTTAAAGTTTTTAAAAACAAAGCTGTCAGTATGAGGACTAAAGTGCACCTGATCCAGCCATGGTATTTTCATTAGCCTCATGTGCATGTGAAAGTTGAACAATGAATAAGGAAGACCATAGAAGAACTGATGCATTTGAATTACTATGCTGGAGAAAATTATTAAAAGTACCAAGGACTATCACAAGAAAAAACAAATCTGTGTTGGAAGAAGTACAACCAGAATACTCCTTAGAAACCAAGTTAATGAGACTTAGTTTCTCATACTTTGGATATGTTATTAAGAGGAACCAGTGCCTGAAGAAGAACCTCATGCTTGATAAAGTTGAGTGTGAGTGAAAAAGAGGAAGATCCTCAAAGAGATGAATTAACACAGTGGCAGCAGCCATGGACTCAAGTTTAACAATTGTGAGGAAGGTGCAGGACTGGATAATGTTTCATTCTGTTGTTCAATGTCCCTATTAGTCAGAAAAGACTCAATGCCATCTAACAAAAACACAACAACGTTTATACATGTAATATGTAGGAAAACAATAGCATTTGTTAAAAGGGAATGCTGGTGTGATGCTGTGCAATAGGCATTATACTACCAACTGCAAGGTCAACAGTTAAAATCCACAAACTTCTCCTCAGAAACACTATACAGGGACACTATGATTCAGAACATACAACAACAGCAACATCTCTGTAAAAGGAGTCCAGGTGATGTAATGGTTAAATTACTTGACTGCTAACCAAAATGTCAGTGGTTCTAATCCACCAACCATTCAACAGAGGAAAGATGTTGCAATTTGCTACCCTAACGATTTATAACTTTAGAAACAGTAATGAAGCAATTCTCTATCCTTGAGGGTTGATATGAGTCTGAATGATATGGTGTGATTTTATGTTTTGTTTTTTATATCCATAAAAGATAAAGCAAATAGGAAAACTAATATTAATGAGATA